>NC_071119.1:17661111-17965000 GCF_024256425.1 Clarias gariepinus
TGTTTTTCCAAAGTAGATTTTTCATTTGCCTTTGAATATAGACCAAACTTTTATTTTATTTTATTTATTAGTTATTGTTTATATTGAGTCAGTTTCATTTAAAGTATTGCTGCAGATTCAAATCTTCGTTCCTAATCATACTATGAAGTGGTTAACCAATCTATCAATCAATCAATCAATCAATCAATCAATTAATCAATCAATCAAAAAATGCTGATGAAATCAAAATATCGGCTATTGATCTAATCAGGCATGCAATCAAAAATCTATTTTCAGCACTAAAGTGTTGGTACATTAATGTATTTGATAACTTATTTATTAATTATCACAAAAAGTGTGTCAAGGACATATCACTTTGTTGTCAGTTTGACTGACTAGAACTATAAGGGACCGACTCCCGACTTGTACTTTTAAATGTTTAAAGCATTCTCTGACACTGCTAACCCAAAATCAGACAGTGTGATTGAATGAGTTGTACCTTGTTCCTGCTTCTCGTGCCACTGACTGATATAGATGGGTACCGATTGTTACTGCTGGCCTTACTATATAAATGTGCATGTGTTGTTTTGTGTGTAGAGCACCTTATGAGTTTGGTAGCCCCTGACGTGGTGGTTGTTTAAGATTACACACCAAGCCACTGTGCCTTCTGTCCTGCACACTTCCTCAAGTACTTTGTATTCTCACCAAATGCACCTACAATAACACAAACCATATCTGCTTTACACTTTTACTTGCTCTTTTAAACGTTTACTACATTTAAAGAGTTACCATTCTGTCTACATGTGCCCTTTCGTTTCTTCACCTCTTTCCTAATGTTCTCTCTCTCTCTCTCTCTCTCTCTCTCTCTCTCCCAGCACACAACCTTTTCAGATATTTTGCCATTATTCTGTGTATGCACTTATTTCAGTTCCAGTTGTTTCTGAACTGTTCCTTTTCTCCAACAAACACCACTGGGAGGTGACATACTATTTAGCATTGTGGCCTTTTTTTAAAGATGTTATTTTATTTTATTTTAATTTTTTCGTGATGTTCGTTTGCCAATGAGATGAGACCAGTCTCTTCTTATAATAATTAATGTTTCTTTGTTTTTTAGTATTACAAAAAAAAGAAAACTGTGTTTGATGTACAGATAGAGTTAGAAATGTGTTTCTAATGAGAGCTCCAACCACAGCGCCAACTCTTTATCTCTCTTAATAATGTTACCTATATAAGCTGCGTGGATACTTAATGTATAGCTCAGAGCAATATGACTATATGACTACTAATTAATCTAATGGGGAAAGTGTGGCTGATGCTATCAGTGAAAATACAACATTTAAAAATGTTGTACATTCCTCTCATATACTTAGAAACCCATGTGTCAGTTATCAGCACATAAATATAGTAATGTTATAATGCCCCCAGTGACATAAAAAAAAAACAGAAATCACCTTATTTTATGATCATAGGCATGCAGTTTCCTGGGGAATCTGCAGTAAAGGAGAGTTGAAGGGAGGGTCTGGGTTTGAGCTCTTAAGTAGTTGACTGCTATTGCAGTAAATGGGAACCTGGTCTAACATAGTAGTGATTAATATGAAAATGTGGACTGAGAAAAAAAAATAGTAGAGAAGATTCAATAAAATATAAGAAAAAAAGTTAATCTTTGTGTGTCTATATGTGTGCATCACTGTAAAAAAATTTTTATCCATGATATTTTTAATGTGAACACGAACATAAAGCCTTTCTTACTATGTTATATACTATATATCATTATATGTCTAAATCACAGGAGACCATTTTCAACCATGCAAAAAGGAATAATCATGGACACTGAGAAGCAACCTTTAGATTCCCTGAGATATGTACATCTACAGTATACTGTACAAAGGGGTTTATGGAAGCCATGGTTACCATTGACCCCTATTGACTGAACTTAGCAGATGAGACTTTTAAGGTGAGGTGAGAGCAGAAAGCACTGTTTTTTGATGTTGTGCTTTGTACTAACTGGGCTTTCATTTAAACTTATCAGTCTGCAAACTACAAACGATAATAAATGAAAGTAATGTCAATTCATACTAGTGAAATATCAGCAGTTTCACCTTGATTAACTGCAGAAATGGCATACAGTGTTGGCTACAGGTGTACAGTGCTGTCATCTAGTGGAAAAGAATCCGAATAATTAAAGTTTGTAGTTTTTTTTTTTTTCTCACCACCAATCCTTTAAGGGTAAATAGTAATATTTTAACTTTTTTTATGCCAAGATGCCAGGGACACAGAATCGTGATTAATTAATAATTCTACTACTACTACTACTACTAATAATAATAATAATAATAATAATAATAATAATAAAATCTATAACATTAAAACCACTGGCATGTGAAGTAAAACAATGTTTATCTCATTACAATAGCACTTGTCAGAGGTGGGATATATTACAAATAAGCCAGGTTCTTTTAGTTGGCTAAATTGTTATGGCTAATTGACTAGGTCACTCTATGTCGGGGATGGCCAAACCTGTTCCTCTAGAGCCGCATCCCTGCATGTTTTCCAATTATCCCTGCACTACAATCATGTTCTGCTGGGAAACCTTCGGCCCTGGCATTCATGCGGATGTTACTTTGACGTGTACCACTGACCTTGCAGACCAAGGCAACAGTATTCTGTAATGATATTGGCTTCCTTCAGCAGGATAATGCACCACTGTAACAAGTTCAGGAATGGTTTGAGGAACATAACAAAAAGTTCAAGATGTTGACTTGGCCTCATGAAAAATGCCCCATAATGGTATTCCAGGAACACTAGTCGGGAATATGCCCTGGATGTGATGTGATATTAGTCCCATCAAACACATTCATAAACCTATTCTCACCTATTTTAGACTAGTCAACCTGCCATGTTTTTACACTAAAGAACCGAAAGGAAACCCCTCTGGGACAGAAGGGACCCTAAATCTGTGAGGCAGCAACAGTGCCTGGTGTGATAAGCTTCAAACTCAAAATCTGTGAAATTTAATAAAGTCTCGATTTAATATGTTGTAAATACAGTGTTAAAATAATTCATATACCATTTTGTTCTCTAATGACTTAGGACTAAAGGCTTAGGACTAGGACTGAAATTCCTTCAAATAGTTTTAAATAGTCTCTAATGACTTTATATTAACCTCAACATTTCTCTGGTTTAACTGAACTTTTAGTCTCTTCCTCATGTCATTTAGGGAGTATTTTTCTTGCCACCATCGCCTTCTGCTTGCTCATCAGGGACAATATAATTATTATGATTTATCCACATTTCCTCACACTTTATAAACTCAATTCTATATTTATTTTATTCTGTTAAGCTGCTTTGGGACACTGACCATTGTTAAAAGCACTATATAAATAAGCTGAATTGAATTGAATAATAATAAAAAAAAAAAAAACAGAAACATCTTAACCTATCCTGCTGGGAATTCTCAGGCAAAATATCAAACTGCAAATTAGTCCACCTCTACAGTATATACACTCATCAGACACCTTATAAGAAGCACCATACTGATTCATGGCAGAGCCCCACTGTGCTCTCAGAACAGTCTCAATTTTTTCATGGCATGGATTCTACAAAGTGCTAGAAACAGTCCTCTGAGATTTTCGTTCAGGTTGAGAACACTGCATCACAGACTTGTCAGATGGACATTCATGCTGAGAATCTCTTATTCTACCAAACCCCAAAGGTACTTTACTGTATTGGATTGGAATCTGGTGACTGGGGACACCATTGAAGTACACTAAATTCATGTTCAGCTAGAGACCAAGACATTGTAGTGAGGCTTTTGTACTGTGGTGCATTATCATTCTTTAAGTACCCATTGTAAGACAGAAAAATACAGTAATAAAGGTAAATATATAGATGAAAAATAGGTAAAAGTAGAAGTCCTCCATTATCTTTTTTTCCTTTAAAAAAAAACCTACAAAAGTACTTGCCTTCATATTTACTTAAGTATCAAATGTACTGGGCTTATTAGCTCACAGCAGCCTTTAAGCCATAGACAAAGTAAAGGGGTCTCTCTCTCTCTCTCTCTCAACTTGCCTGAATGTGCAGTTTGTAACTGCCTGTAACCATCTCTGCTTCTGATCTTAAACACCTGTTTTTGTTTCACAAACAAAAGGCAAATAGGTCAAAATCACTATTAGGTGCCTTTTTGAGCCTGTCTAATAAAAGAACAAAAATAGAGTTTTTCTATTTTAACTTCGTATTAACTTTATCAAGCTGTTAGAAATGCATGTTGGTCAAGCTCCAGCACTTTGTATAAATTAACTAGTTTTTTGGAAAGCAAATCGCATGTAATTCCACCCAATCATGGACAAATTAAACTCAAGTTAATTGCATAATGAAGTTAAAATGTATTCTTTCTGAAAGATATATTGTCCTCTCCTTAAAAATATATTTTAGTTAATAAGAAAAGTCTATTGATTCACTGTTGAAGATGACTGTGTACTGTTTTTCCCGTATATTTTGAACTTCTGTAAGATTTTGATATTTATTAATATTTCATTATGATTAAGTGGGTATGGTAAGCTTCACAACATTAAACTACAAACACAGTATGATGAAAATCAGGAAATACAACTGTGAATATTGTATTTACAGCAGTTATTTCAAGCTTTACTAAAAAAAAGTAAAAACAATGATGTCACTGATTACACTGAGGCTGTTTGTCAAAGGTGCAGTTCCCCCACAATGACTGGGTGGAAAATAAATTTCAAGGACACATACAAAATGTTTAATACTGCATTATTATGAAAAAGGAAAGGGTGGTGTAGTGGTTAACACTGTCGCCTTGCACCTTCAGGGTCCGGAGTCAATTCCCATCTCTGTGTGCATGAAGTTTGTATGTTCTCCTCCGCGTACTCCGGTTTCCTCCCACTGTCTAAAGACCTGCAGATTAGGCTAATTAGCCCATAGTGTGTGAATGAGTGCATGTATGTGCTAAGTCTGTTGGGATAAGCTCCAGGCCCTGAACACAGAATCAAACTGTATAGACAATGAGTGAGTGAGTAAAAAAAGGAAAAATAAAAATGCCTTATTTAATCGATGACAAGTTAGGTGTGTGTCATTTAACACTGGTGTCATCAGATCAGCATGTGGGACATGACAAAATCACATACACCCAATCAAAGAAAATGTAATAAAATGTCATTTATTCTAAAACCTCAGTTTTTTATTATTTTGCAATATGTTCATGATAATGGTAAATCTGAGGAGTACACCATAGGCCTTTTATAGTGATATTGATCCAAATTACGTGAGTACACATAATGGTCAGCATGTGGTATTATTGTTTTAAATACACACACCTCTGTAGTTATGAAGAAAGTTAGGTTATGTGGATTTGAAGGAATTTAGTGATGTAAAAAGTACTAATAATTGCAGTAGAATATAGTGGAGTGAAGGGAACAAAATACATCATTTAATGAACCTAAAAACAGATACGAGAAATTTTACTTACAATTTACTTCCAAGTTACCTTCCACCTCTGGTCAGCAATGTTACTCAGATAGGCTGTGCCATTCAAACATACTCAGAAGATATTCAGGCTAAACGTGTCCCAAAAAAACTTTTCTCCCACTATTAAACAATTTTTGCCAGATTGAACTTTCGACAAAACACAGGTCAGATTTGTGAATTTGTGCTTTTGTCTCCAAATTTTGACCTTATTATTTTCATGTTGCAGCTGAAACTGAAGTTCATTTAACAAGGTGACATTCTTTTCAATCTTCATCTGTCCGGTCTGTGCTCGCTGTTGCCCTTCTTGGCTGACAGCATTGGAATCCAGTGTGGTCTTTTGCTCTTTTAGCCAGCTCAGCGTTCAACATGTTTTGCAATCTAAGATGATTTTCTGTTCAACACTGTTATAAAGAGTGGTCATTCAAGTTACCACAGCATAAATCTAGAGCTCTGTGTGAACTCTAGCAACTGTTGTGCATGAAAATCCCAGCAGATCCGTAGTTTCCAAAATACTCAAACCAGCACATGTCTCTACCAACCACATTATGGTCAAATTCAGGTCAAACTCTACTCCACTTTCTGATATTAAACATTAAT
Source organism: Clarias gariepinus (assembly GCF_024256425.1). Classification (NCBI taxonomy): domain Eukaryota; kingdom Metazoa; phylum Chordata; class Actinopteri; order Siluriformes; family Clariidae; genus Clarias; species Clarias gariepinus. Next base: position 17,667,175 of record NC_071119.1, read on the forward strand.
TACAGATCTTGGCCTGTATTTGCATTATTTAATTCTTTGTTCTGCTGCCAAATAACAGGCTGATTTAAGGATGGCTTTAAATCAGCTTAGCCATCACACAGCATCCTCAAACATTCCCAAGAATTTCTTTGTTGTTTTTTGTTTTTTTTATGACGTTTAATTTTGAATGTGTGATGACTACAATTTCTCATTTTAAAAATAAACTAATAAAGCAATAAAAAAAAGTAGCTAATTAAGTAATAAAGCAAACTGTTTGATTTTAGACTAACAGCATATGTGCATATTTTTTTTCTTTTTGTTGCCTATTTTAAATTTTTAGGGTTTTGGTAGTTTTGCACAAATTTTGACTCCTTACTGTTAATTCTATTATTCTTTTTCATATAGCATCATTAAATCAGGGAAAAGGGAAACTATTGGTAACCGGAAGCATGAGTTTGTGAGGTCTGATTCTGAAGCTGAAATGCAAGTACTCGCACTTACATACACCATTGCATGACTGAGACACACCCCATATGGGAATCAATTTAACATAGTAATAATACTTTATTTGTAATACTCCCACTTCTTGCTAGCTTATGATCCTTGCATCTATAGTCTATGAATAAATTATAGAATGGTTGGCACATTATTGGGGAACCCTACATTCGGAATGACCACCTCAAAAATTTGGTAATATAATGAACCCACACTGCATTCAAGCTAAATAGGTGAAATAGAGAAATCCTACAATTTTAACAACATAAAGTTTATCTAAAAAAATCTGTTATTTATATCTAATTAGCTTATTTAAAATTTTATTTATTAAACGGTTATGCTTAAAAAGAAAGTTTTAATGGAACACCATTTATGTTGAAATTTGAAGATATGAGACATAAAATTAAAATCTTATAATGTCAATTTTTGTTTATCTTCACAAACTACTATTGTACATTTTGGAACAGCACACCCCACAATACACTGTGCTGCAATACACAACATAACACTACAAAAAATAAGTATAGATACACTGATCAGACATGAAAAGCTCTGAGAGGTTAAGTAAATAAAATTGATTATCTCCTAATACTAACTGACACCTGTCAAAGGGGTGTGATAAATTAGGTAGTAAGTGAACATTCAGTTGATAGGTTAGGAGCAGGAAAAAATGGGCAGGCATAAGCATCTGAGAGACTTTAACAAGGGCCATATTGTGATGGCTAAAAACACCTAGGATAAAGCATCTCCAAAATTGCAGGTCTTTGGGGCGTTCCTGGTATACAGTGCTTAATATCTGCCTAAAGTATTCGAAGGAAGGACAACCGGTGAACTGGTGACACAGTCATAGGAGTCCAATGCTCATTAATCTGCATGGGAAGCAATGGCTAGCCTATTTGGACCAGTCTCACAGAAGAGCTACTGTAGCACAATTTGGGCAAAAGGTTATTTCTGGCTTTGATAGGAAGGTGTCAGAATCCACAGTGCATTGCAGCTTGAATGTGTAATCGGGCTGCATAGCCACAGACTGGCCAGAGTGTCCATGCTAATCCCTGTCCACACATGACCGTCAAAACTGGACATAGAGCAATGAAAGAAGGGCATGGTTTGATTAGTCAAATTTTCTTTTAGATTATGTTATTGGATGGCTCAGTTCTTGTGCCTCATTTACCTGGGCAATAGATGACTCCACGATGAGCTCCGTGGTAAAGGCAGGCCTTCAAAGACAGTGTGATGAAGCCATTGCCGAACCCTGCGGAATTAGGAATGATTTGTGGAACATGACAAAGAGTTCAAGGTGCTGACTTGGCCTCCAAATTCCTCTGACCTCATTCTGATTGAGCATGTATGTAAAGTGCTGGACAAACAAGTCTGATCCATGAATGCCCCACCTAGCAACTTACAGGATTTAAAGGATCTGCTGCTTACACCTTGGTGCCAGATACCACAGCTCACCTTCACAGTTCTTTTGGAGGTCATGGCTTGATGGTTCAGAGTTGTTATGGTGACACAAGAGGGACTTACACAATATTAGCCATTTTATTGTTATATCTGATTGGTGTATATTAATAGCTGTATATTTAATTAATCGTTTTTGTATGACTTTGTATACATTTGTTAAAAGACATTAATATGACAAAAACAATTGCAGTAAATTCGCCATAAAAATCCTACACTCAGTTGCAGAAAGCAAAAGTATTGGAGCTAGGCTTAAAAAAAATTGTGTCTTTAATAACATGATACAAAAGAATCGAGATTAATTCCTTTTCATATCAAGTATCAAAATTATTCTCATTTTTTAAATACCAGCTCTAACTCCTCTCATACACTAGGCAGCATCATCGATGGAAGTCATATCCAGAGCATTAATTTAGCAAGAGGGAAACAAGCTATCTCGAAGCATGTTTACTTAACAGTCTGAAATGATAAGCTAATCAGAAGGATGTATTATCGCACATATAAGGCCCACAGTCCCATTTTATTTTTCCATTTCGCCTCTGTCAATTTACTACTCAACATTTTCACACTATTTACCATTCACAGCAGATCGCTACTGTTGATTTCCAAAAGTAGTTAATGTAAGCTACTGTATGTATGTGCACTCTGATTTTTACCTTGGCTGGCTAAATGTCTTGTGGTCTGAATGTTAAATAAAGTTAATGCCTGTATGCTGTGGTTGATGAACATTATTGTGTGTAAAATTATGTTTTGTTAAAATTTTGTCAGACTGATTTTTGTGTTTTACCCTGGAAATCCTAAAATATTTATTATTGCTTTTCTTGCCCGGTAAACCTGTGTTACCTTAATATCGCTGCTTTCTAGTCTGTTCAGCAATTGGGTTCCTAGCGCATTCTCTATCTCATCTGTATAGCCTTCAAATCTTTTGCCTGATCTGTTGTTTTCGCTCATTTGTATTCCTTCGCCCTGACATTCAATATTTGCCCTCCAACACATAAAGGTGGTAAAACCTTGGACCTGGTCTTTAGCTGCTCCTTTCCAGGTTCAGTTCTACTCTACTCCAAAGGCCATTTATCTTTCAAAATCTCTTGGTATTCTTCACCGTGACCCACCCTTTCCCACCTTAAATCAGCTGCCAATATTTTTTTTTCCCACTTGCCGAAACCTCCACACTATCTCTCTTTCCTCTATGGCTTCCTGCACCCTATTATACCTTCCAGGCCCTGAATTCTTACCACTGCAGCTCACCACAAACACATTCTCTTGTATGCCCACTAGCTTTTTAATCTAGAAAGATTTCTTGCCATGCTCCTTGGTTAAGGGATGTGTTTCCCAGCTATATGTCACAAAATCACAACTGCCTAAATTCTTAACTGAAGTGATTTCTCCAAAGAATGCCTTCTACAAGGAAAAGCTGGACATTCCTGCCCAAGATCCTGGCATACACTACAACAGCTTTGCTTCACTATTTAACCTTCCAACTCACCCTGTTCCATGCTTTCTGATTGATGAATACTTATACTGTTTTATAATGGGAAGGGGGGAAATCTGACATTCCTATCCCAGCACAAACACTAGTAAACCAAGATTCCGCTTATTTCTTACTGGCACATGGCAGAATGTGTTTACATTTTTAACCAATAGAGGTCACTACAATCAGTGTGTAAGATCAGGAATAGAAGCAGAAATGGAGTGAAGTATGTGTAAGAGATGAAAAAAAGAATAAAGCCCTAGTTTAAGCTAATGTTAAACAATTACTCTGCACTCCAGACCATCTCATAAGACCTTCACTGTCATCACTACTATTATCAATGATTTCATAACATCTGGTTATTTACCAGCTACATTTAAACATTTAAGAGAGCTCATAGAGTCCTGATTAAGCCAAACTCATCATATGATGTGTTTTAGGAAAAAAATCCTCAAAAGTACAGTCTATAGTCCACTGTATTTCTATCTCTCACAAAATCCTAATCAGTCAAAGTGGCACATTTCACTGAGACTGCCATTTTGCCCATAACTGAGAAGCTGCATGCTGCTAATCTGCCATAAGTCCTCATCCTCCTAAATCTTCCAGCAGTACTTGACAGTTTGGATCTGGACTTTCCTGTCCATTATTGTGAGTCTTGAAATTCATGCCACAGTATGGCAAGGATTCACTTCTTATCTGGAAGGTCATCATACAGTAGTAGGTGACGTGGAGGTGTTCCACATCTCCCCCATGATCCCATAAGGCTGAGTACCTGGTGATTTTCTGTTCAACCTTAATGCTTGTTCTCTGTGAGGTCATATCCTCACATGGGTTTTTATCCCACTGCCATGTGGATGACATAAAACTCGTCGCCCCCCCCCCCCCCCCCCTTTATTTCCCTCACACATTCATTTTTCTGCACATACAACTCTAAGATCTCACCTTCACTTTATTTGCACTGTTGGGGTATAGACAATCCCTGTGTTTTTCCGCTCAACTGGCTAATCTGACATCATCGCCTTTTTTCCTTTACAATTTTGGAAGGATTCATCCATTTCTATTTACACTGACCACTAAAGTGCTTGTTCTTTCACCTGTCATTTTAAAACTGAACTATTTCAATTTGCTCCTTGGAGGTCCTTAAGAGTTGCCATTGTTGTTGTTTTTGTTGTTTTGGCTATCCTAATTAAGAGGTTGCATCAAGACTATATGATCTGTATATATTACTTGGCTCAAGTTGTATGCCACATGCCCTTCCTGATACAATCTTCCTATTTTTATCCAGACTAGGGACCAGAATTATAGATGCCCAGCATCCAGTGGCTGAAAATCAAGCCCAGGGATTGCGCAAGGCAGATGAGAAGCTTATCACTGAGCTACAAAAGCCTCAGTCAATATGCAAAGGTACCAGGACAAAAGACAAAGATATATACTACACAACTAAAAATTTTGTCATGACCATTCACACGTTTACAGAATAACAAGTCTTGTTACAGGACACCAAGTACATATTTTGTAAGTATGATGTATTTAGTTCTTACTCTTGGCAGTGATTTGAAATAGAATCCAGGTTGGTGCTGTCAGAATGAAGATGAACATAAACAAGAGAGAATGTGAAACTTAAAAAAATAATAATCCCTGTACAATGTTCATGCCTCAAGCAATTTTTTATGCTATCAAGAGATAATAAGCATTATAAATAAGAGCCTGACAAGGTAATTTGTAACTGTAAAATATAATCAGGAAATACAAATAAATGCCTTATAAAGAAGTTCAAGTCTAATACAGTATGTTCAACATTTCATGGAGATGGAAATCTGGTAAAAAATCCACTAGAGGGCTAATATCTCTTTATTCAAAATATAACAATTAAATTTGTCATAATAGTTTTATTCATTCAAGCAACAGTAATTTTAAAATTTATATTTCCATATCTTTTATTTTTTTCTTTTAGTGTTTTTGCATGCTTTAATGGGTAATTTCTCCTTCGCTTTTTTTTTGTTCTATTTCTTTTTCTGCTTGTTATAAGATATTTTCTTTAAAATGTACGCTTGTATTTTTAGCCCTGTCTTTCTGTTTACTCTCACTGAGTTGTGTGCAGTGAAAGTAAGAGACCTGTATCCTGTCATCCTCTTATGTTACTCATTCCTCTTCTGGTGTAATATAAGCAGTACAGTTATATCGTAGAGTCTAGAGGAAAAGCAAAAGGCCTACGGGTTTGTTCAGTGCAACTGCATGTACCTAAATCATGTGTAGTTTAAAAAAATAATAATTTTTAACAAAATAAACATATCACATGTGCTAACTCTCACTTTCCAGAAGATGGCGCACATTTTGTCAAATCTGACTGACTGATTCTGCACACAGCAAAAGGTGCAGTGTTAAAAATAATGATCTGATGATAGTCATTGCTTTGTTAGTTTATTGGTAATGCACGTAGTGTCATGATAAGAGTCAAAGCATAATAAAAGAGCAACCCTCCCATTTTGTTCCAAGGAGCAACTCTCCCTCCTTGCTAAAAACTCTGCCAATGTGTCATATAATAATTGTAAGGGTGTATCATTGTAAAATCAGAGGGTTTCATAATGAAAACATGGTGCATGATAGTAAACGCAAAGTGTTATTGTGCGGGTCTTTCCGCTACTCCCATCCAGGAGCTTCCCAACCGCATAACAACTGAGCACAGCTGAGTTTTACACCGGATGTCCTTCCTGATGCAACCTTTCCATTTTATCTGTGCTTAGGACCGACACTGTATCCAGTGGTTGAGGATTTGAGCACTGGATGGGAATTGAATCCGTTCCTCCGCATAGCTGGCAAGAAACCACTGAGTCACCAGTGCCCGGTAAATGCATAGTGTACTACATAGTGTACTATATATGCATTTACTGGGCATTAGTGTATTAAAAACCCAATATATATTAAAGATTTACTATATAGTACACCATGCATTTACTGGGCGCTAGTGTACTATATACACGTTATATATTATAGATCTACTATATAGTACACCTTGCATTTACTGAGCATTAGTGTACTATATACATGTTATAAATTATAGATTTACTACATAGTACAACAAGCATTTACTGTCTATTAGTGTACTATATACATGCTATATATTATATATTTACTATATAGTACACTATGCATTTACTGGGCATTAGTATACTATATATGCATTATATATTATAGATTTACTACATAGTACACAATGCATTTACTGGGCATTAGTATACTATATATGCATTATATATTATAGATTTACCACATAGTATGCTTTGCTTTTACTGGGCATTAGTGTACTATATACACATTATATATGCTAGATTTACTACATAGTACACTATGCATTTACATTAGTGTACAGTACTATATACACATAGTGCGAATAAATAATGTTTAGCTATGACAGCTATTTACTACAGTGCACCAGGCATTTACCATGAAACAATGTGCTTTTATTGTGGTGCACCACTTACAACACATTATATTTTTATATAGTACATTATGCATTTATTGGTGTACTATATAGTACAGAAGGCATTTATGCTGTATGTAGTACACCAATGCCCAATAAATGCATAGTGTACTATAAAATACAGCAGTAAATGCACTGTACTATAGGCTATATAAAAAAATAGTAAGCAGTGCACCATAATAAATACCTAGTGTACTGTAGTAGATATTATCATAGCTAACTATTATTTAATCTCACTATGTGTATAACACACCCAGTAAATGTATAGCTTTAGTCTTACCGTGTGACATAATGAATCTAAACTGTGAGTCAGTGCATTAAATTAAATATTTACTGGATTACAGTAAACCTAGAGCGTGTCATGATAAAACGACGCAATATTGTAGTGTTTTCCGAGGGAAATCCCTCGCGTGCATGTCGGTGGAATAGAACTGTCGCTGCGTTTCCTCTGCTGGAATAAACGCGTGTCCGCCGCGTCATAATTCAGTTTTGCGCGCGGTCCAATAACGTGAGTTACTCCGCGTGTGAGTGGGCGAGGGGAGGGAGAGAGAGAGAGAGAGAGAAAGGGGGGGCAGGATGGGAGGTGGGATTCTGTCGTTCCGTTGCGCACAGCAGCACTGCTTTATACCGCATCGGCACAAAACCACTGACTGACTGAAGCGGCTGGTCGAATCCACTCAGGCTCCGCATTTTTCCCGCATCCACACTTGTCGCGTTTCCTAAGCGTCCGAATAAAAAACAACAATCACCGCACTCAAAGGAGCGCAAGAAGAGGAGGAGCAGAGGGACAGAAATAAGAATAAGAAGCAGAAGAGAAAAAAAAAATCTCTGCAGAACTCAACCACACATTTGCCAGCATGAGCGAGGTGAGTGGGAAAAACCTACCAGGTATATATTTATAAAAAGAAAAACAAGCTAAACTAATCTAAGACTCAGCGTCTAAAGACGCATACTTGAATAGAGTTCTCCGGCTCCCCATGCGCACTCACCATGCGCACAACTGTATCCTGTTGATATGACATACTGTAGAGTGGTGTTAGACTTAGTCACGGTAAGGCTGCATAGGACACCAAAGCAGAATTTAAAAAATGAAAAAGAAATCATGTATGACATACCTGCATAGAAGAAGTGTATGGTACAGTGGGACCTTGGATTATGAGCATAATTCGTTCCAGAAGCAGGCTCGTATTTCAAGACACTCATAAATCGAAGCAAATTTTCCCATAAGAAATAATAGAAACTCAATATATTCGTTCCACAGCCCAAAAAAATAAATACATAAAAATAATTAATACAAAATATAAAGTGAAAATAAAACAAATTTACCTGCACTTTACCTTTAAAAAAAAGTAAAAATAAATCCCGACAGATAAGTGTTTCTGTTTACGTGCGCAGACACGTGTGTGTGTGTGTGTGTGAAAATAAAGTAGGAGGAGGGGAGGAATCAGCCCCCTCTTCTCATTTTACACAGTAAACCTTAATCCTCACGTATTTGAGTTTCACACACACACACACACACACACACACACACACATTAATGGAAAGACTGTTTTATTAGAAAAATTAAAGGCAAGAGTGTGTTTGAAGGGGTGTGGTGTCAAATTACATGCACGCACACACATAACCACAGGCTGATACAGAGAGGGATCTTTAGCATCTCTAATGAGGCTTTCTTTTGCTTTACACATGCACACACGTGTGTTATGAGAAACAGTTCACGCGTGTTGTACACACCCGCTTAGAAGCACAAAGTAAAACATGTTTTACAAACACACACAATGTTACACACACGGATGTTGATTATACCAGTAAGAGATGCGTATTAAGACTCAGCAGAGGAGACGATTAACCACAATTTCACAGCGCAAGAGAGAAAAAACATTGGCTCAGTTGTGATCACGTGACAATTGGCGTCAAAACAAGAAGCGTATGCGTGATACATGATACTCGGTACTTGTAAACCAAGACTTGTTCGTTTTTCAAGTCAAAATTTATTACAAATCTTTGCTCGTCTTGCGGAACACTCGCAAACTGCGTTAATCCCAATCCGAGGTTCCACTGTATATGGATGTCATGTAATCTGAGGCTGCATAGCAGTAAGTACTTTGCGACCTTTGCGCTTGTCCACCTCCACATCCGCATTATTCAAGGTGCAGTTTAAAGCGGGGGACTCTTTTTCTCCCTCTCTCTCTCTCTCTCTCTCACTCTCCCTCTCTTTCTCCCTCACTCACATCTCATCCTTCAAATGTATGATTCTGTTGCAGTGAAATGCAGAGACATTCTTCCAATCCACGTTTTCCACAATCTGCATGAGGTGCAGAAAAAGATCTCAGCATTTTACCTGCACACTGTTAGTTTTTTAATCTGTTGTAGGCTCCTGCCAGAGAATGTACCGTAAGTTATTATGAGTCAGTTTGTGATTAGGCAGCCTGCTTTGTGGTAAATCTATAAATTCACTTTATAGAAGACTAGGGTTATTTTTTTTATCCAAATGAGGACACTATGCATGTAGAAGTGTCACATTTGTAATTTCTCTGACAGTAAATGACAGCATTTTTACGAAAACATAAAGTATAAAATAAAAAGGAAACCAGACACCCATGATTATTTAAATTTGTACACATTTCTCTTTAGAGCACATTGGCCATAAATTGCCTCTCGCTCCAATGTGTCATAGTAAAAGAAACGCTCCAGTTTCACAAAACTTCATTCACCTATTGTATTCAATTAACAATTAGCTTGTTCTACACACTAGTGACAGGCAATCAATCAATTATAAGGTTATGATTAAGGTTTGTACAAGTTCTCAATGAGATCAGTTTGCAAAGACTCACATGTTTCCTCTGATGCTGGCATGGTTTCACACTTGCATATTTGAAGCAAGTTTTCTAGAAATATCCTAGAGTTCAGCCTAGAATGAGTACAAGGGTTATCATTTGTACTTCGATTGCATAAAATTTAACAAAAACCCAAACCACATCCTACTTCTTTGTTTAAATGTGAACAAATGTGTTAATGTGATAAGGTTGGCAGATGCAGAGGCCAGCCACTGCATCCTTTTCGAAGTGCTCACGTAATGTCATAATGCAGCTGAATATGTTGGCGGGACAGGGCTAACTGCGCTCTCTCCTATAGAAGAGCTGACAGAAGCCCACAGCTGAGTAATGTTGCTATGATTCACAGTAGAAAAAAAGAGTAGAGCCAATTATGCTGTAGTGTGGACACCTGGTATCAAACCACCATGGCCTCATCAAGAATTATTTTATAATGATAGGGTAAATTCTTAGCCATTGACACACTGAAAACCATTTTGCCAGTTTTTTTGCCAGCTTTTTTCTGGATTAAGAATAATTGTTAAGTTTAAAATGAACTGAAAGAAGAATTATTGCTTAATACGCGTACTGGCCAGTGGTCTAACCCTGGAGAGAAGGACAAAAACACACGCATGCATGATAGATCTGAAGTTCTCTGTTTATTGTCAGAAAATAAAGTATATTTAAGCTTTTGGCCAGGTCCTCTGGATCACGTACATTCCGTACATAAAAAGAACAAAAGTCATTAATATGTAAGTCAAAGAGAGACCCAGAGGCAGACAGATGATAGGAAACACATTAGCATTTACCGGTTAGACAAAAGGGATCTTATAGACATGAGCTGTTTGTATGTATATTTGTCTGGACATGGGCTATAGGAAGTATTACCATATAAGGAATCAGGAAGTGCAATAAAGGGGTTGTTTTATGCGCAAAACGAGAAAGTTCACACAATATCAGAAAAGCTTACAATAATTTTAATTCATTAAGGATACTGTGGTTTCAGTGTGGTTTTATTATTACAGAACAGCTTCATCTACTCAGTCATTAGGGAAATAAATAAAGGATATTAGGGTGCGCTGTTCTAAAAAAAAAAATAATTAATGACAGCATCTTTTTAGACAGCTCAACTTTACCAACTTTTTAAAGACGTGATTATTTTGGTATTACAAATTTTTTTTTCATTTATTTATAAAGGTTATATATATATATATATATATATATATATATATATATATATGTGTGTGTGTGTGTGTGTGTGTGTGTGTGTGTGTTATCACTTATACATTATTTGAAATTGTAATTTCACTGAGACATAATTAAAACTGATATTTGTACTGCCTAAACACATGCCATGCTAAAAAATTCATTATCATCATCATCCTCATCATCATCTTCAGCAGCAGCAGCAACATCAGCTTCATAAAAAAATACCTGTGTAACAATTTTTCTAATGTTTTAAATAATGTACGGTATATTTAAACAATATCATAAGTGCATTGGTGACTTAGTGGTAGGTTTCTCATTTGACATGTGGATGGCCACAGGTTCAATTCCCACTTAAAGCCCAGACCCCAGCCACTGTAGTACGTAGTGCCCTTGATGAAAGGCTAGAGAAGCATTTGGATTCAAAAGCTAGTTCATGTGGTGACTTGCATTAGTCTTGCATAACAAATGTTAGAACATGTGTGGCACAGTGTTCTATACATTTAGTTAAACATTTTGGTGCGTATTCTATATATCACCACTCATGGAATGCTCCTCATCCAACCAGATTACTCGATAGAAACTACCTGCTCAACTGTATCAATGCATATAAATTGCTGCTTGTAATGATTAAGGTTAGCATAACAAATTTATTATTATTCCAACAAAAGTATTGGTTTTGTTCATAGTAGCAAATAGGCTGTGTCTTTGCTTCATGAGGTTGGTACAGTATATGGTCGCACACAATATATCTTCTTTGGAATATTTTTATACAAGCATTCTAGGGTATTTATGGAAGCTGAGTGTTATATTACTGAATGTTTTGTTACAGTGAAGTATTACAGAGAGCAGTGCTGAGATTTAGATGTTTAAAATTGATTTTGTATTTTGTTTTTCTCTTATCATAATGGCCTAGCTCCTTAAATAAACCTCTATAAATAAGGGTACTGTTCTTGTTTGTACGTGTTGGGGGTTATTTTGCCTGATTCCTGACTGACTCATGTCAACGGAGAGTTCAGCCTTTGTCACATGACTTAAATGCAATTTAGTAAATGCAACAAATGTTGGATAAATTATTGGATTCGTTAACAATCATAGAGTTTTAAGCTAAATTTATATATATTTTAAACCCTGTTCTTACCTAGGGTATTCGGTGTCTATAACCACTTATTCACCATGCACAATATGATCTGTTGACAATATATAAATGGTCTTTATCACTTCAAGGAATTACTTATCAATCATCTTCTTCTTCTTTACTATTTTAAATGCGGTAGCGTTTTATAATAAAAAAAAAGCTCACCTTTTTCAGCTTAAAGCTCAGCTTTCTCAGCTTAAATTATTTACCCTTCTGAGTTTTCCTATCTTCTAGCGTGATAATGGAACATGGTAAAAACAGCAGTGGTCTAGGAGTCACTCGTCTATACAGTCTGGAGCAGATTGTGAAACATGATATCATATTATTAGTTAGCTGAATTTTCTTCCTGCCTGCAAATGCAAAGTTCTGCTGTCAAAGAGGTGGGAAGCAGTCCGTGCCTTTTAAAGAAATATTACGGAACAAGAATCTTTCCGTTTATTAATCATGATGAATCACTCAAAGAATCTCCTGTTTGTTTGAGCAGTTTGACACCTACATGGGCATAGTCCAATATATTTTTTTTTTTAAGAAACAAGAGGTATATTACAAACTGTGAGTATTTTAAGTATTTTGTGCATGTTTTCTTAGAGGTCACAAGTGTGTTAAAAGGCAAAAATGACAAAATTGTTTGGATTATACATTCAGTCAGCCAATACATTATGATTTATATTGAGTAGGTCCTCCTTTGGTTAATCTGTGTAACTAAATCTGTGTTTGAATTTTGTGTTGTTTAACTCCAATTCCAGCATTGTCCAGTTTGTCACAATGGTTAAATCAGCCTGTCTTTGTGTTTGTGGTCATTTAAGTAGGTTATGTAATTTTGAATTAATAATACTCTGGTGGCGGTTTAATTCAAAATACAGTGGTACCTCAGCATACGCCTTGCGAATTTTTGCATTAAAATTTTGCAATACATGTGCCTCGGCATGCGAAGCATTTTTGCCATATAAGCGACCGAGCCGGTTGCAGGTATTCCCAGTTGCGCATACATCGCATACTTGCAGCAGCTAATCTAAAAGCCAAGCTTAACAAGTTTTTTGTAGGTTTTTTTTTCTTGCATTTTGTCCAAGATTTAGTGAAGACATAGCACCATGGGTCCCAAAGATGTTAGTAATGCCTCTAACAAGAAAAAAAAAAGAAGCAACTTTTAGTTTCATTTTTAAAGCAGCCGGTGCCAAGGGGAATCATAAATTAAGGTGAAGTGAGGTTTAATGTGTATTTATTTCATATTTGACATTGTTTTTCTATGCAGAAATATAATTACAGGGTTAAACATAGGTAATATTGGTAACATTTTTGGGTAGCTGGAATGGATTATCTGCTATTAAATTTTTTCCATTGGAAAAATGCGTTTTACAATATAAAAATTTCACCTTAAGAACTTAAGGTACCACTGTATAGAAAACTTATGCTATAGTTAATTACAACGAATTTTGAAGATCATGAAAAAACATTAGAACCATTAGAAAAGGCCTTAGTGGGAGTAAAGGTCTCAGTAGAAAAATCTTTGGATCATTATCAGCCTCCTCCTCTACCAGTTTTAGTTTCACTTCGGTAGGTGACGGCAGCACCCTGTTATAGTACAGGTTTACATCATATGTCATTTATTCATGTATCAACCAGTCTGTCATCCCTAAGGTTTAAAACATTACAGTAGTACTGTAGGTGACAGAACAATGCAACAGTTTTGCAACAACACACAGCTACATTTTATCCATAGCATTTTCAATTTTGATTCGTTGCTATGCAGTTAGAATACCCAGTATGTGGAAGAAACACAGCAAGCACATGCTAACTCAGTGCACAATGCTCCAAAGGCAGACTCGAACCCTCAACCCTGAAGGTGAGAGGCCACAGAGTGGGCCAGCACAACCCATGCTAAAATCTCATTCACTCACCCATCATCTGTACCACTTTATCCTGTATACAGGATCGCAGGGAGACCTGGAGCCTATATCAGGAGATTTAGGGCAAAGGGCAGGGTACACCCTGGACAGAATGCCAATCCATCGCAGGGCACTTTGGCCACTTTGCCACCTATGCTAAAATATTTTATATTAATATTGTATCAGTTTGGAAAAATGGAATCGGTCCATTTCTTTTCACAAGAGAGCTTGAGAATTGAACATGAGGTTTATCCAGAACAGCTTGAAGATTTTTTTTTTTTAGGAATTTACATCTGACTGTTACTGACATCCAAGCCGAGTCTTAATTCAGCACAACCATGTCATATAGCAGTATTTCTTTCTTGAACACTGAAAGAGCATTTACTGTCTCTACTATTTCTAATCATTAATCTCTAAGCTTCTTCTCAAAAGCAAAGTGTCCAAAAAGCCCTTTCTCATTTCTCTTTTTGAGCTAAAGCAAAACCTGACATTTATCTTTACCTTTATATTACATTATGTTTGAGATTATTGAAATCTTTTCTGTTTCCACTGTAACTGCTTTGGCAATGAACCCCAACAACCAGCACAACATTTTTTAAATTCTCATGTTAACAGCAAGAATATAAAGCATCAATGAAAAAACAGCAGAATCATGTCAAATATATACACATATACATATTTATGTGTTTTAGGATGAGCATTTCATAAACGATAGTGATATTTTTAGAAAGGAGATAGTGTGGAAGTCGTTTTTTGTTTACTTTTATACATGCAAAGAAACGGATGGTTTCTAAGGATTTTACATTATTCTGTAAGGAATGAATACTGATGTCACCATTTAGGGACGAGTAGTTCTTAATGGATCAGGAAGCTGAGCTCCATCTGTTGCAGGAGAGACGCAAGTGTCTGAATGCAGAGAGTGTAACAGCAGCTAAAAAAAAAAAGGAAAAAAAAAAAAAAAGAAGAAGCATTGCCTGGAGGGGTGTTGCAGTGCTTAACCATACACTGTGTTTAAAAAAATTATAGTGTGAGCCAGTGGCAGGTTTAACTTGGGTAACACCTCTCTCTCTCACTCTCTCTCTCTCGTTCTCTCTCTCTCTCTCTCTCTCTCTCTCTCTCTCTTCCCGTCACCTACAGCAGCTCCCCAGGGCAGGCACTTAAATACTGCAATCTGTCTCTGTCTCTCTGTCACGCAAATGCTCTTTCTCTCTCTTTCTCTCGCTGTCTATTTCTGTGCCCCCCTCTTTCTCTCTGTCTTTTCCTCTCCCACTCCATCCATTTTTTCTTTCCATCTGCTCCCCTCACCTCCGTTCACCTGTTCATCTGCTGCTGTAGTCAGAACATGAAACAAGACAGATTGTTATAATGAAACTATCACAGAGATGGAAAACTTGAAGGTGGGAGGGAGGATGGGAATAGATAAAAAAAAGAGCGAAAGAGAACAAAATGGGATGTAAAAGCTTTAGAGAGCGAGCGAGCAAAAGAATAGGCCTGAGGCAGCGTATGAATGCGCTAATTGCGTGGGTTGCTTTTTTCTTTTTATTCTGCA
The DNA here is from genome assembly GCF_024256425.1 of Clarias gariepinus. NCBI lineage: Eukaryota > Metazoa > Chordata > Actinopteri > Siluriformes > Clariidae > Clarias > Clarias gariepinus. Next base: position 17,682,651 of record NC_071119.1, read on the forward strand.
CTTTCTCTTTTTCTTCATGACCTTACTCTTTTTCTCCCTCCCTCCCTCTCTCTCTCTCTCTCTCTCTCTTCCCTCCCTCTCTTCCTGGAGCTTCCTCTCTTTCTCCCATCATTCATCTCATCTTTCTACCTCTTCTCTCTTTCCAAACACAGATATCTGTTTTTCTTCTCATACCCTCAGTCCTCCATGGATGTCATTTCTACTCCTTTGCCATAATGATAGGGAAGGAAGGGAAAGCCAGAAAATGGAGGGCTACAGTAATTCGGCTAACAGTACCGAGAGCACGGAAGGTAGCGGAGCGAGCAAGAGTCAGTGGAGTCGTCTGTTCTTTCATGTCAGCATTTTATAGTCTTTACGGAGGGCTGCAAGAGGCCGATTTGACAACTGCCATCGCTCAAGATGTTGCCACTCTGACATGGCAGTGTTAGAGGGACCCCTCTATCTCTTTTTTTTTTTATATCACATTCCCTCGCTTCCAATCTCTTTCCATGGCACAGCAAAGTACGCTAAAATGTTTACAGTTTTGGTGTCATGCACGTATAGGATTTTTTGGATCATGGGTTATTACATTCACAGATTAGTAATGGGAATGGAACTTTGCGGGATTACACACACACACATACACGCATTTTTTAACATGCATGTGAGGACCTTGCATTAACATAATGAAGAACCCAACTCGTTAGTGCCATGCCTCAACACAAATCCAACCTTAACTTAAACCTCAGTAACCACAGTTTCTGTATTATTATAAAAGAAGGAATAAAGGCATTTCACATACGTGGGTATGAGGCAAACTTCAGATGGCAAATTTCAGAAATCTCTATTTAAAAGTATGTAAAAGCATGTACGCTCACATACACACTGAGTGCACTTACTCTCATGGCCACATACAGTACAGACAGGAAGACGTACTTTGGGACGTGGCATTTTTACTGTATGTATTATTCATAAAGGAAAGCATCAGCAGATACAGTCAGGAAGACAGGTAAGTGAAAAGAACGATGGAAAGTCTAAGATGGAAAAATGAACGGTATGAAAAAATCCAGACCGGCACTGAAAAAGAAAGAGCCGGCGAAAGAGAGATTATAAAATAGGTCAGTTGTCACACAGGAACTGGCTGGCCATCATGGGTCTTATGGAATCCCTAAGCTCATGCGTGTGTGTTCTGGATGAATCTGTGACTCTGTGACTCTGTAAGTGTGTGTGAGAGAGAGAGAGAGAGAGAGGTAGATTAGCAGTTTGATCTCTTGAGTCCACTCTGGCTAATAGCTCTGCTTTATGGGGAGACGAAATCATTCTCTTGTAATATTCTTCAAATTCTAATATCTCTTCTCTCGATGTTATGATTATGGAGTGTGCTCAAGACACAAATGCATCAAATATATAGTGTATGTTGTAATGAATGTAGTTCGGTTGGATTAGCAGGGAAGCCCATAATGTAATAGTAATGGGAGAAGATCTCCTGCCGGGCAAGAAGATAAACTGCACCACAGCCAAGTTTGGCATCCAGATTGAACTAAATCACATCACACTGAGCAGCAACGTTCCCCGCCGTATGGTTTCGTTCCACTTCAGATATAATACACCGATCCCTCATTGCTCTTCCCGGCTAATGTAGTCGTGTTTATGTTAGGAGATGTGTGAAGGGGTGTAACTAAACAGCATGTTCAGCATGAAGTAATGCAACTATACATGATATCATGATAACACGAAAATGAAGGGAAATTAAGATGCATTTGTGTGATTTTCCTGTTTTAAACATTCTAAATCAAACTGCATTAGTTCACTGTGAATGAAATAAAAAAAAAAACAATCCAGCTTATTTATGTAAACAACTTTTTCTATGCAATGATTATCTAAAATTGAAGCCATTTATTGTGTTGGTGTATTTTGTGTGCTTTTTTTTTGTCCTACAGTGCAGCCCTTCCATTACTTGTCTGAAAATGAACATCAGCAGGGGTGGACAAAGCCTAAATGCATTAGCTAGCTCACCAGACAGGAAAAAAAAGGTTCCAGTGTGATACCAACCTACCCTTGTTTTGGTTGCTTGGATACATAATTGACTAGGCTAAGATCTGTCTAATGCAATATGGTAACTGGTCAAGTGCAATCTAGACTAACGATGGAGGCATACAGGAGATTATGTAGAACATCACATGAATGTCCTGACTTTATTTTGATCACTTTTGCACATGTTCAGGCATACCTGCTTGCTTCTGATTTGGAAAAATCTGTCAAAAGTGCATGCTAATCCTTCTAGTAAATATAGGTACCCTTGGGCCATGTGTTAAGTTTAGCAGGTGCTGGGAGTTAGATCCCCAAACTTCAGTTACAGTGTGTTACAAACCATCATGTACCATGTTAACCTTAAAGATGCCAACAGAAAAAAAAAAAAAAAAAAAAAATATATATATATATATATATATATATATATATATATATATAGCAACTAATTTTAGTCATTTTAGATCGTAAATAATTTAGGCCCATTGTCTCATAATTTGGGACGAAAGACTAAATTACCCATTGAGTTTTGCCTTAAACATAATGACTTTATTTTGCCTATGGTGTTTTGACATCAAAAAGATCACCCTTACAGTTAATGACTTTCATTAGAATAGCCAAAAGAAAAAAATAAAATTAACACAGAAATGATCAGAGGAAAGCAAAATTTGAATTTCTTTCTAAATCACACAGAAAAAAAAAACATACAAATTGTCTAAGTTTCCCATTCTAATGTTGAATATTAGTCTTATACCAGTTTTGTGCTTGGAGTTTGCATGTTCTTTCCATGTTCTCTGGTTGACCAGAGGTCCTACCACGGTTGAAAAATGGAAATAAATGCAATAGTAATCATCATTGGCCTTCACTCGAAATGTCTATAGTCTTATAGGTATTACAAAGATTAAGGTTTAATCCCTCCAAAAGCATCATCAGATATGAATGTTATAAGACCATTAACATTAAGACCGCCAAGGTTTTTGGTTCCCCTTTTGTGCCACCTCGAGACATGGCTCCTCAGGACCTATGATAGTGTGCTGTGGCGATTGGCAGCAGATCCTTTGTCTGCTATAGGTAGCGGGTTTGGCCCTCTGTGGATCAGACTGTCCAGAGCATCTTATGGGTGCTGATTGGATTGGCAGTCTCTTTGCCTGACCTCGTGGGCCCAGCTGTGGCCTATTGGGTTTTCTGGCTTTTTCTGACTGGGTGCATTGACTCTTTTGCCTATTTGTTCTGCATACTAGACAGTCTAACCAGATGGGCATAAATGAGCCTTGAGTTGCCCATGATCATGTCACCAGTTTAGTTATGTATGGTTGGTGATTAATGTTGTTGAGTTCACCTGGTGGTGGTGTTTATTTGTTGGCTGATTGACTATGAAATAACTTATAGAATTATGTAATTAAGTAACAACAACAACACCAGTCAATTGTTAATTTAAGACACAAAGGTAAGCTGGTCTGGAATAGTTCTAGCAAAAACAGTATTGGTAATTGCATTAGCAAAACCCAATAAGCACCATGATGAAACTGGCCCTTATGGCGACCATTCTTTTAAAGCAGAGGATTTAGAGAATTTAGAGATGCCAGTCTCAGAAATCACAAATTCACAGAACCTTATATTAAAGCCATAATGAAGGGTTGTTGTAACGTCACCTTGTGTGCCGATGATGTCATTGTCTGTGTGCCAGTCTACTTGATTTGACATCAGGATATTTTGTGCAATAGCGGACTTAAGTAAACTAGTGACTGTGTTAACGCTGCTTACTGGACTTTTCACATGCATGTACATACACGTGCAGTTATTTGCACATTACATTAACAAACAGAGGTGCCTGAATGTACTACAAAGCTTACTGCTGCTACATTCAGAAACCCAGAACACACCGAAACAGCGACGGCGGTTGTGGACGAGACCCGGTTGGACTACTACATGGCGGAACCGGTATTGACATTTTGTCTAGGTTTTTGTTTGGCCCCCGTTGATTAGTGATGCTCTAAAAAGCACTTAACAGGGAATTTTGCGTTTTTCATGTGAAAAAAAAAGAGGTAGAAAAATCTCAGTTTTTAGAAATACTCAGCTTTGTGGTGGCATTGCCTCAGTGTCTGTTGAATTTACTCACAAGCACACCTCATTCTGTTCTTTGAGACCCTGATTAGGTGAGCACCTGAATCAAATCTTATTTGACGAGGAAAAGTATACAAAGCACTGCTGTGATCATCACTGTGACCAGCTGGATGGCACAAATAGCCATGCCTAATGAATTAAAAATGAAAGTACGGTGTAAGAAAAAGAAGGTATCAATCCTGGCTTTATTGGCACAGGGATAGGGTGAGCATTAGGTTGCTTCCATGCTTAAAATTTCCAAGACAACGGTAAAGAACATCAAGGTAAAATGCAGCTGAAGTGATGCAAAGCCAGGAAAAGCCCTTCATCAGTGAGAAGCAAAGATGAGCCAGAGTGAGGTTTACAAAAGACCACAGTAATTGCACAATAGTGCAAGGTCAGTGTTTATCTTTGGCCAACACTTGGCTGTCCTATAGTTAGACAGGGAGCTAGGGAGGCCTATAAGCCGCAGTGTCTCGCACCAGCTGTGAACTTTTGAGGAGGAATAGTGATGATCTGGGGGTACTTCATCAAGGCTTGAACTGGGCACATTTGTCTTTGTCAAGGATGCATGAATCCTGCCACGTTCAAGGTTATCCTGGAGGAATATTTGCTTCCATTTGTGCTGAATATGTTTTAAAGGCTCAGAGAATTGGCCAGAATTTTGTCCAACATTGCTCCATGAAACACAGCCGGGTCAATCAAGGTGTGGGAGGAGAATCCTGAAAGATCGATGGTTACAAGCCATCAAATAAAACTTTTTTTTTATTATTTTGACCAAATGTGGCATAAAGATACCGAATGGCAATGTGTAAGACTGGTGGAGAGCATGGCAAGACACGTGAAAGGTGTGACTGAAATGTAACAACAGATGTGTATATAAATGATAATAATATTAATAAAACCTAGAATTAATTATTATAAGTGCCTTTTTGTCTGATTAGTCTCATAATTCCACAAAGTTGATGGTGCAGCACTATCCTTCAAGGATTTGGGAATGTGTACAAGGGTTCTTAATCCACTTCCAGTAATTTAAAGTCTCCTTAGTTGTTTTGACACTTCGGAAATGGTGGCTTTCTTAGGCATTTAGTTATATGCAAGTATGTATTTTTATATTTATACATCATTTATATTCTTGGCCATGTTGGTACTGCTGGTACAATTGATACCACATACTGTACAGTGGGGCAAAAAAGTATTTAGTCACCAGAAGTTCTCCCACTTAATAAGATGAGAGAGGCCTGTAATTTTCATCCTAGGTATACCTCAACTATGAGTAAGTTCCCATCCATATCCCCATTTCATGAAGAGTTCCAGTATTTCCATTTTTGAAACATCCATTTACTATTTAGTTCACAATGTCATGAGCCTCCTACCACCAAAAGGACTACTGCAAAATTACTAGGTCGTCCATCAAACACACTTGTACTGAAAGACGAAACAATACATTTGCACAGGAAAGATCTCACATTAAGTTACCCTGTATTTAACGCTATTTTTTCACAGCCTGTGCTCTCTTATTTTGCTGAAAAGATCTCAATGTAGATGTTCAGCTTTTTAATTATTGTTACAGTGGGCTAGTAGCAGCTGTGTAAGATCCAGAAAAAGCTGTGAATGTCTTGTGTTTTGATTCCTCGCTTATTTCTCTTCCAGCCTACGCCCACAGGGAACCCAGACAGCAGCCAAACACCCACCTCAGACACCAAAGGTGAGTGTGTCTCTATGACTCCGACTTGTGTACTTGTCTCCATCTGCTTGACCCTTAAGTTTGTTGTGTTTAACTGGTGTTACACTGCAGTCATGCTGCTTTATTCTGACTGGACAGAAAATATCAACATTTTTTCTTTACATCCACCCTAAGAGCAGTTATAGATGCATCAACTGTAAATAATGAAAAAGTATGTTATATATATATGCTTAATAAAATACAATATTAACAATTCGTTGTGGTATAAGAGTAATAAAACGCATGACATTGCATAACTATGCTGCTGATTATTGCTCTATTACATCAAGCCTGTCTACACACTTAAATAGACTGTCTTGAACTTGGTTTTCTATAATAGTCATTTCTGAGAGTTTCAGAGAGTTTAAAATGTTTTTAACTTTTTAACTAACTTGACATCAGTAACACTAAATTAGAAATGTGGATCACGTCTGGGATCACAAGGAATCAGGTATGAAGCTCAAGGTTACGATGAAAAGCCACATTAATTAACATGGGTGCATAGTGGAAATGGTGAGTAGTTATTGGTTTTACAGCATTTCATTATTGATCTTCAGTAATTGCTTTATTCTGGTCAGAGTTGCTTTAGTTTAAATGGCTAATTTAAACATTGTGGCAACATTATGGACACTGGGACACCATTCTAATTAGGTTGTTTCTGAAAGTTTAAAACCCTTTAAAACAGTAGAAGCACCAATGATCACTTTTGCATATGTCTATTCAAGTGCCAATAGAATCATAATCAAATAACATACCATATAATTATTATGTAATTATTTTTGGATACAAAATATAGATTCAAGGTGTACATATACATCATCATAGTGCATGCCATAGAGATCCGTGTTGTGTTCAAATGCTAATACCATGTGTGACCAAGTGCGTTGACAAATTATGCAAACATTGCATTTCCTATTATGCATGTTCTATAGATTCTATTAGATGATGATGCATGCCACAGAGATCTAGGTTCTCTACATAGGAAAAATGTGTAGACAAAAAAACAGTTACTTCACATTTACAGTATCTCATATATAGTCTTGAATGTGAGGGTGTAGGAATTGTATTTATGTATAGCATAGGAAAGTGCTCCAAAATCTGACACTACACTCTGGCAGAACACTTCTATGACAGGTCTTAAAGTAAGTAGTGTCTATGTAGTGACAAGTTTACACCTCCAAAATGAAAAGCATCCATGGAATGCTCAGACTGCTTATAATGGAGTTTTTTTCATTTCTTTCTGCAACTAAGCTGACATCTTACTTTGGACTCAAACTCTCAAAATTTTTGATGGTGAGGGCACTGAGCAGTAACAACCAAAAGGGAAGAAAACCGACTTCTACAGTATATCTGTGTTAAACCAGACAACAAAAAAAAATTACACTAAAGCAGTATAGATACTTAGCAAAGATATATGAGATTTTGCAGTGTGGCTTCAGTGCACAGGGACAATATGACATGGTTAAATCATTTACTGATTTTTCACCTTTGTGTTGTATAATAACCTTTTATTTCACTCCCAAATAAATACTTCTCCAACATCATCCAATGTTAGGGTTCCTGCAGTGTTGGCCGTGGGTAAAAGTCAATTTAATAAAGCTTCTTTTGCTTTAATATTGCTCTACTCTGTACTGAACCCAATTTGTATGTGTACTCTTCTGCCCTTCTTTGGTTAAGGAATTATTTGGTTAAAAGTCACAGTTTATTTAAATCTGACTTATTTATTAAGCAATTTATTTATTATTCATTCATTCATATTGACTGATTTTTATTATAGGAAAGGCGTCTGCCACAGCGGGGAAGCCGGAGCAGGAGGAGGAGATCGATATTGATCTGGAGGCACCCGAGACAGAGAAGGCAGCTCTTGCCATCCAAAACCAGTTCAGGCGTTTTCAAAAGAAGAAGAAGTAGAACTTTAATCCTGTACTGTAATCAAAACTGTAATAAATGAAACAAATATTACCAGGAATAAGACATAGAGAGAAAGTGTTGGTAGAAATGTTCCTATTAAAAAAAAATAAAAGTACATAATAAGCAGGAAAACAAGATTACTTCTGCATGTTAGTGAAAGATTATTGGGCAAGGGGAAAAATAAACAAGAAGTGGAATTTATACTCTAGCATGAAACTCGTCAGCAATTTGCTTTCCCCTAAACACATAAATAACACCTATACAGGAATGGCACAGAGCTCCAAATACATACCCGGGAATTCTCAAAATGGCGTGAATTGCCCTTGAAATGAACTTAAATGCTTAAATGTGTCCAGATTCAGGAATGCGCTGAATGGGATGCCATTTAACAAACAAAATTATATTCTCGAGCCACAGAGCAAGCACACGATACAAAAGAGCACATGCTCATTCAAAAGAGCACATTAGCATTTTGTCAGCTTCCGCTTCTTGACTTCCTTTTTATTTCTTTCATGCTCCTCCCTGTGGCACTGATGACAACATCCTTAGATTTTCTTCCCTTTTTTGATTCCTTAGTGGAAACTAAGCAGGGAAAGTGTAAATAGCATTACCAGGTCACATTATAACTAGCCCTGAGATTGCACTATGCAGTCACCCTTATAGAGAAAACAGCCAGTCAGAGAGATCTTCACTGCATCCCCATGGTATGCTGTTTCCATGCCAACCTGAATTATTGATATACCTTCAGTTGCACAACAGCATGTCCAACTGATCAAAAAGCCAACAACAGTTGAGGTGAGGAAGGCATAAGCAGGAAAAAACATCTTGTGGTGTGTGTACGTGTGATTGTACGAATTAAGAGCGATAAGGGTTGTTCCAACCAATACTAATTAGCAAGAGAACCCATTAGTACTTAGGCCTTATTATAATAGACTTTACAATAGACTAAGCACCCCTATCTAGTAAACTCATAAAGAAACAGTATGCTTTATTTGAGGTTTGAGGTTTTAAGTCATGAGCACGATTACAAATTAATAACAATAGTACGAATTTAGACCTTAACTCCATACCTTATGTTGTTTTTATCCCAACATAGGAGTACTGAATACATATAAAGGAATAGAATTGGGACAGAGAGGAAATGAAGACCTGAAAAGAAAAAAAAAAAAACATTTGGAGCTGAACAATATGCCTAATTTAAACCAAACCCTTGAGCCACCAGCTATTTATAAGAATTCTAAATGGATTCTTGTCATTTTCACCATGGATAATGATGAGCACACTTTTTGTTGGCACAAAAAAAGGTAAAGTCTATAAAGTACATAAAACACTGACCTGCTCTGGAAAAGCAGAGCTCTAACTAATTAATACTCTATTACTGGAATGTAACCTCTTTTTCTATTTAAAGGGCTGAGGCACAATTAGCACACACATTCAAAATGTGCTCATTACGCATGGTGAGATATCCTCAAAGAATCACTACATGAAAAGAGCCCAAAGTCTTATGAGTCTCATGTTACATGAATTTTCCATAACAACATTTAAAACCCAATACCCCTGATGAAACACAACTAACTGCAACTGGTTGTAGTTGTGAAGTTTACCAAGTAAATCATTATTAAACTCATTTGGTGTGCAAACATAGTGTTAACTATTGAAACTTGGCAGTAAGTTATTTATTTTATTTTACTTTTGCTCCTCCTGCGGCCCTCACCCTTTTCTCACACTGCTATACGTTACAGCCCGTTTTAGGCATGACCTCCTTTCACTTTGCCTGAAGGCATCTCAATCTCGGATCTCCCAAACTTGGCATGCTGGCTGTGCTGTTTGAAAGCCAATTTTAGAATTCTGTATAATACTCAAAGCGGTTGTGGTCTGTACTTATATCTTAGCAGTTACAAATAAAGTTACTGTATATCCAATGTGAAGTACTGTATATCCAATCCACTTTGTACGTTGAGGACTATATATGCTATGTCAATACTTTATTATATTAATACTGTACACATGGGAATAACATTTTAAACTTCGCTTTATCTTAGTACTTTCACACCAACTGTCCCTCATCCCTAATCATGATTTTCCTAATGTGTGCATTGCAGCAATTTCTTTTTCCTTTAAACGCAAGGATTACCATGTTGCTTTAATGAGTCCGTTTAAAAAAAAAAACACAAAAAAAAAATATGGAAGTGGAGAAAACCAATAGCCATGATACTGAGAGCAAGGACAAAAATGACAAAAGTCAAGCAAATGTGGCATGGTGCCAGAGCCACCACCTGACCTCAAATCCCTCTTCAGGTGACCTTTTTTAAACAGACCGAATTACATCACTTCTTGTCTGTTGACTATTGATGTTTGCTAATCAATAGATGCGGTGCTTCTGATTTCTTTAATTGGTCCTCCGTGCTTTTTTCCTTGTTTTCTGTCCCTCCTCCTCCCTAAGAGGAAGTGGAGAAAGGAGGTATGAATTGGAATTGAGGAAAAGATGAATCTAGAACAAATGAGACGTTCTTGCTTACTGAATTGTTAGTTTAACATGGGTTTATTGAATTTAATTATTGATGGCATGATTCCCATGCTTTATTAGCTATATATTAGTATATGGAGTACAGTTAATACACAATAATTTATCCTCAATTTATAAATTTTTGCATGTGAACATCACACATAAATGTTGATGTTTTCATCTAAACCAGATAAGATGGCCTCTGAGTCTTTAAAGCAAGTGACATAAATTGACATTTATGCAAAAGTTTTTTTTTGTGTTATTGTTTATGTATTTAAGATTATTATGTAAATTTTATATCTGTGAAATTAAAGATTTTGGGGGGAGGTGAAACATTTGTACCATATGTTTATGACATACTCTACAACAGACGCAAACGTAGGACACATCCATGCATCTTTGCTTGATTCCTCTGAATGCATATAAATTGGTAAGATAAAGATGACAGACTTTAACTGATTTCCAGCTCACAGGCTGAATGAGATAGGACTGAAGAGTCAAAGAGAGAATAATTACAGTTTCAGGAAGCTCCCATGAAATCTGTAGTTGTCTCTCACAAGGACGCCACAAAAAAATTTGATTGGCTAATTGGATATCAGTCAATGTCAATCGTTTTGAGGTGTAGATTGTATATATAAGTCAGTGATTTATCAGTGAAGTAGGCCCTAGGAACAAGCAAACAGATGCATTGGATTGGGTCCTCTGTTGGGTTTTGTGTAGTTGTTAACAATATTTTTCCATCTTACCTGAAGAGACAATGTGAAAATGGTTGCGAGATCACACTGTGTATTAGCACTGCAGGACCTGTTTTGTGTTAGACATAATTTATGTAACGCTGTGTGGTGGAGAAAGCGCATACAAACATTCCTGATTTTTTGCTTTGAATTATACACAATAAAATTTGCTGCAGATTGCTTAAGAAAACCATCATGTGTTTTTTTTAATGGATTTTCCATTTACTGTAATTGTATATAACTACATTATACAGTTGTGTCTTAGTATGAGGCAAATACAATCGCAACACAACAACATATAACTGTGCCATTATTTATTTAACAACACTGAGGCCAAAAAAAAAAAAAAAACATGCAGGCAATACTAATTTACTAATACTACTAAAATTTACAAATACTAATGATTCAATAGTATACAGAAATAACTTGTAAGTTAAAATTACTTCTGTAATTGTTGTAAGTAAATTACTTCTGTAGTTTTACAGAAGTAATTGATTCCTGTATGACTTTAGCAGTCTTTCACACCACAGCATTCCAATTGGGTTAACGTCTGGACTTTGACTAGAACATTCCAAAACCTTGATTCTTTAATTTTTTTCAGCCATTTTAATGTAGCCTTACTGGTGTGCTTCAAATGATTGTCCTGTTGCATGACTAAATTTCAACCAAGTCCTAGCTGTCAGACATTTGTCCTTTAGAATACTCTGCTATACAGGGGAGTTTATGGTCGACCCAGTGACTGCAAGGTGCCCAGGTCCTATGGCTACAAAAACAAGCCCAAATCACCATCCTTTACTATTGGGCTTAACAGTGGGAATTTCTACTGAAATGCTGTTTGGTTTTTACTAAAGAGGCAGCTGGGCATTAAGGCAAAACTACTCCACTTTGGTCTTTGTTGTGTTTCTGTGTTCTTTTTAGACAGAAGTGGTTTCTCCTGGCAAACTCCATACTTTTTCAGTCTTCTTCTAATTGTGCTGTCATAGACTTTAATATTTAACATGTTCAGTGAGGACTATAGCTCTTTGGTGTTTTTTGTATTTCTATCAAAGAAATACAAAAAAACAAAGACCATCGTATGGTCTCACTTTGGGTAAATGTGCTGCGACATCAACTCCTGGTAAGATAACTTGTGAATTATTTTTCTCACTGTAGAACATTTAACTCCAAATTGTTTGCTGATGTGCACCAACAATTGCTTTTCTAAGACCACTGCTTATGTCTTTTCCTCTTGGCGTTGAATTAACACACATCTAAATGGTCCAAGCTGCCTGCAAGCTGCCAAATCTTTTGCCTTTCTAGAGGTATGCATTCCTGCTGATATTCAATTAATCAAGGGCTGATTATTAGCAGCACCTGCCTGCAACTTACTGTCTTAAATCCTGTGAAAGCATTAGGGGGGTACTTAGAATTTCCTGCATGCTTTGTTGCAGTTCGGCTTTTTTTTTTTTTTTTTTTAAATAAGTTATTGCATCATGAAAAAAATTGTTATATGTTGTTACATACACACAAAAAATGACTTCAGAGAAGAAATCAGAAGAAAGTGTGCAATAAACAGTATTGATGAGACCTGATGTAAACTGCTAACCTATTTTTTTTTTTTGTTTGTTTGACATCACTTCCTTTGTGTTTTGTTGAATTGTCTTCGTCATCACAGTATGCACAGGAGTTTACACAGAACCCTTTTCTTTGCTGCTGATTTCTGACCTGTTACATTTCGCATGTAATAATTACGTGTACCACTTAGTAGAGACAAGCTGTTCTTAAATCAGCTGCTAAACAGAGATTCCCAGAGGATTTCAGCTTCTGCGTTTTTCCTCCCATGAGCCTCACTCGATTCAACTGCTGGGGCGATGAGCCATGACTGAAGCTTCATTAGGACAGCAAGTCTCTAGAGGAAAAGGCTCACTGTCCACAGGCGGTCTCTATAGATAGTCCTCGTGGTTAATATGCGTAGGGAAATAGGGAGCTAAGGAAAGAGCTCACAGCATCACTAAGGGATGCAGCGAGATGCAAGGAAGCTGTGGGACCCAAAGGAAGCTATAGATGAAAAAAGGACACACAGGAACATTGTTTTTTTCCATTAGGAGAGGAAAACAAAAGGTTCTTTTACTTTGATGTGTACTGATAGACTGCAGGCTTTGCACAAAAACTCAATAAAATAGCAGGAGTTAGGTTCTGGCAGATATCTTGGATTTACTTACGTTTTATATAAAGTTTTAGTACGAATATAGTCAGGAGATGACAAAGAACATAAGTTCAGTTATGTAACTGTCACTTTGAATAAATGACATATTAAGTGTTTAAAACAACCTTTGAAAGAAAACCCATTAACTCAATGTTGCTTTAATAATAGACTTATTGTTATCTACTTGGATTCTGAAATGACTTTAAAAGCAGTTCCAGAGATTTCAAAAGGATAAAAAAGATTACAAAGCAAGTAAAGAGGTACACCACAATATAAAAAGTAATTAGAGAAATGGGCCTCTGTAATAACAATGTAGCTTTACAAAACTCTTTATTAATGAACCCTTAAACGTCAATGACTTCACTGCACCATAAAATATAATGTCTTGCATAATACTTGGGAATTATTGTAAGATGTATGAATTAGGGCGAACGCACATAAATTATGTATACACATCTTTTAAATATCTAAAATGTTATTTACCAACCTCTGACTATCGTTTACTCACTTCTGACTAGTGTTTATCCACCCATGACTAGCATTTCCTCCCCCTCTGACTAGCATTTACTCATCTCTCACTAGCATTTCCTTACTTCTGACTAAACTTTAATCATCTCTGTCTAGAGCAGTAGGTAGCACGTCAGTCTCATAATCTGACGGTCGTGAGTTCGATCCTCATACAGGGCATGCAGGGTTATTGTACAATTAGCAGAGAATCCACTGTAGGGTCAGCTTGTTGGTTTATAAAATCTTTTTTCATAGCCTCATTGCTGCATCAGTCTCATAAACTGAAGGTCATGAGTTCGATCCCCACACGGCGCATGGGCAGGTAGGATGTATCTTCATTTTGCCACTAGACACACAATGAAGCAAGTTGAAGAAGTTTCCTGTAGAGATTTAAGTAATTCCAGCAAGTTATTGTACAATTAGCGGAGAGTCCACTGTAGGGTCAGCTTGTTGGTTCATAAAATCTTTTTTTCATAGCCTCATTGCCGCGTCAGTCTAATAATCTAAGGGTCGTGACTTCGATCCTCACATAGGGCATGGGAAGCTAGGACATGAATCTGTTTGTCAACGAGACACACATTGAAGCAAGTAGAAGAAGTTTCCTGAAAAGATTCAAGTAAGTCCAGCAGGTCATTGTGCAGTTACCTGAAATTCTGCTATATGGTTTGCTTTTCGATTAACATGTCCACTTTGACCTTTCTTGTGGCTGTGTTAGTGCAGTAGGTAGTGCATCAGTCTCATAATCTGAAGATTGTGAGTTCGATCCTCATATGGGGCCATTTTGTGACTAGACACACAATGAACAAGTTGGAGAAGTTTTCTGTAAAGGTTGAAGTAATTCCAGCAGGTCATTGTGCAATTACCTGAAATTCAGCTATATGGGTTGCATCGCGATTCTCGTGTCCACTTTGCTTCTTCTCGTGGCCTCGTTAGCGCATTAGGTAGCGCGGCAGTCCCATAATCAGCAGGTCGTGAGTTTGATCCTCACAGGGGCATGGGCAGCTAGGATGCAACTTTGTTTTGCCACTAAACACACATTGATGCAAGTTGGAAAAGTTTTTTGTATAATTACAGTTACAATTAGCAGAGAGTCCACTGTAGGTTTAGCTTGTCAGTTCATAAAATCTTTTTTTTTATAGCCTCATTGCCGCATCAGTCTCATAATCTGAAGGTCGTGAGTTCGATCCTCACAGGGGCATGGGCAGCTAGGATGCAACTTTGTTTTACCACTAGGCACACAATGAAGCAAGTTGAAGACCTTTTCTGTAAAGATTTATGTAATTCCAGCAGGTCATTGTGCAATTACCTGTGATTCTGTTAAATTGTTTGCATATCGATTCACTTGTCCACTTTGAATTTACATGTGGCCTCGTTTTACCCAACTCTTACAAGCATTTACCTGCCACTGACTAAAGTTTATCCACTCTGACAAACCTCTAAGAAGTGTTTATTCACCTTTGACTAGCATTTACGCCCCCCCCCCTCCCCTGATTTACCTTTATTCACCTCTGATTGGTGTTTGGTATGAATACGTCTGGTGGGAATATGGGGAGTACATGTTGTAAACACTTACTTTTAAGCAAAAATGCATAGCTTGAGAATGAAAAAAAAAGTCAAAGTTCTATAGTCTCATAAAAGAACCCATATAAAACCCACCAAACATGGAGAAAACATGCAAACTCCATGCACACATCATTTGATAGGAATCAAACTTGGACCCTGGAGATGCAAGGTGACAGTGCTAACCGCCCTCTAACTGTAGAATTTATTTTAATTAAGTTTTAGAAAAGACAAATACATCATTTTTTAACATAATCACCTTGCTTTTCAGTCCACTTTGTCCATCTATTCCTTCCTTCATTAAAAATGTTTTAGCCTGAGCTTCAAGCCATAAATCTCGTCGATGATGTCTTGATATGTTACTTCAACATATCCACATAATCATTTGTTTAGTCCTCTCATATTTTGTTTAGTCAACTCATAGTATCAGTTTATTTAATAACATTTATATTTTTGGGTTTATAAACTGGCCCCTTTCAACATGGTGGACTTTTTTTTTAAGTTGGAAACATATAATTGTATGGAATTACTTTGTAGGTTTACTGTTACATTTTTCTTTCTTTCCTGGAACATGAAAGTGAAGTCCAAGAGGCAAGAATTCCCAAGGTTGAAAAACTTGAGTTTTTCACCTCATGAGACAAAAACACAAATACATCACTGATTTTTTTTTTTAAAAGAGCTTTTTTTTTTTTTTTACCGTAAACAGAATCAGAATTAGACAAACATCCCTGCCGTATTCCTGTGACCTAAAATGCCTGCTTTACAAAGGTAAAAAAAAAAAAAAAAAAAAATGCAGTCCTGGGGGGGCCAGTGTCCAACACAGTTTGGTGATCCTTTGCTCAAACACAACTGATTCAACTAATCTGTTAATTACCTGGTTCAGTAGGCGTGTTTAGGTGTTGTTGAATTACACACTGCACCAGACACTGGCCCTCTTGCAATGCACTAATGATTAGGCTGATTAGGAAAAACACCAAATAGCTACAGTCCTCACTGAACATGTTAAATATTAAAGTCCATGACTGCACAATTAGAAGAATATTTTAAAAAAGTAGGAGAAACCTTGCAAATCATGTGTATGCAAAATGAAATGACAAATCAAACATTTTTATTAATTTTTGAACATATTTAGTGAGATCTGTGCCATTAGCTGAGAGGTGTCCAAAAACAAATGGTTTTGTAACCAAAATGGCACAAATAAACAAGACACTTACTGTAAACCTTCCAAACTCTGGTAAAGGTTGGTAAAAAAATATTTTTTGTAATTTAAATACAATATTTTCTCATTTTTAAGTTTGGTCTGTTTTTTTTTTTTTTTGTTTGTTTGTTTGTTTGTTTTTGTTTTTTCACTGCCAGTTGTCAGAAATGCAATTGCCCAATGAAAATTACTGAAATAGAAAAGACAAAAATACTACTAATAACTATGGGTTTATTTAAAAAATTTGAAAGTTTGGTCTTTCTTCAGGTGCTTTGGTTTTCACCCACCTCTTAACTCCCAGTAATCTGAAACACTTTGCAAGTTTAAATGTGTGCACAAACATGGTCCCCTTGAGGCTTAATTTGACCCTGACCAGGATAAAGCAGTTAAATGAAACAAGGAATGAATGTGCTGCTGTGCATAAGTTCACTATTGGATGTATTATTATTGCTTTAAATTGGGAATGGTTTTACCTCTCATACTTAAAATATATATTTTTTATAAATATAATATTATTTTCTATAAAAGATTCATAATAAGGCATGCTAAAATTTACAAGGTTGAGTCAAAAAGTATGCACACACTAGCTCAGTCACTCACTCATTGTAGATACTGTACCGCTTTATCCTGTATTTAGGGTCGTGGTGGGGCCTGGAGCCTATTCCAGGAGACTCAGGACACTAGGCGGGGTACACCCTGGACAGGGTGCCAATCCATCGCAGGGCACACACACGTACACTCACTCATTCACACACTATGGGCAATTTGGGAATGCCAATTAGCCTAATCTGCAGGTCCTTGGACTATGGGAGGAAACTGGAGAACCCGTATGAAACCCACCAAACATGGGGAGAACATGCAAACTCCATGCACACAGAGATAGGAATCGAACCTGGACCCTGGAAGTGCAAGGTGACAGCGCTAACCGCCCTCTACAGTAGCTGTAGAATTTATTTTAATTAACCTTTAGAAAAGACAAATACATCATTTTTTAACATAATCACCTTGCTTTTCAATCCACTTTGTCCATCTATTCCTTCCTTCATTAAAAATGTTTTAGCCTGAACTTCAAGCCATAAATCTTGTCGATGATGTCTTGATATGTTACTTCAACATATCCACATAATCATTTGTTTAGTCCCTCCTGGAGCAAAGAACCCCAACATAATGATACTGCTGTCCCCATGCTTCACAGTTGGAATGGTCTTCTTAGCCTTTTTCCAGACAAACAGTTAAATTTTTGGTTTCATCAGACCAGAGGACATCTACAGAAAGGAAAATCTTTGTTCCCATGTGCAGTTAAAAACCAAAGTCTCTCTATTTTTTATGTGGGTTTTGGAGCAGTGGGTTCTTCCTTGCTGAGCGGCCTTTCAGTGTATGTCAATATTGTTTTTCCGTGGATATAGATACTTTTTGTTACTGTTTCCTTCAGTGTCTTCACATGGTCTTTTGCTGTTGTTCTGGAATTGATTTGTACTTTTTGTACCAAAGCATGCTTCTCCTTCTTGTGTGGTATGATGTCTGCATGTCCAATGGAGTTTATCCTTGTTAAGTGTTGTTTGTACAGATGAACATGGTACCTTCAGGAATTTGGAACTGTTCCCAGGGATGAACCAGACTCGAGTTTCCCATTATGTCAAGCAAAATAGGCACCAAGTTTGAAGGTAGATCTTAAAGTACATCCACAGTTATATCCCCAATAGTTATACCACTTGTCTCGAATGATATTGATATATTATTCCATCAGAAGTTTCTAAAGCCATGAAATTATATGATAATATAATATATATGATATATCTTTTATTAAATATATTTTCTGTTTAAAAGTCCCTGAAGGTATATGCAGTAAAATTTTGACTTAATTGAATCATGATTTAGTGAATTATAAAAAAAAAAAAAAAAAACTTTGAAGGCTGATGCATGTACAAAATTTCAGATCAGCAATTTTTGAAATACTCAATCTGTCAGACCTCAAAACCCATTCTGATTCCTTAAATTATAATATGGAATAATGAAATGTGGATCATCAAATGATTATGCAGTTGAACGGGAAAATGCCTGTGTTTTAATGCTTTGCTATTGTTAATTGATTACATACTTAGTTTGGATACCTACATACTGTATATTTTATAGAAGCAGGCTATATTAAACTAAGTACAGATGTTATTTGTTTTTATAAAAAGCTACTGGTTTTAATTTCCTTCGATGGGTAGATTGTTTCTGAAATACATACCATGTATATTGTATTCAACCTTTATTTTAAGTTGGAAAATAAGGACAATTAAATTATTATTGGGTGCTTTTCCAAATACAGTTGCATGCACAGACATACACACACAAAGGGGTGTGAAAGAAAAAGTACAGTAAGTTATGCTACAAATTTATGTATGTTTTTTTCCTATAGAATTGTATTCATTTTGGCCTGACACCTGTTTTACTCCAAAATAAATAAAATAAATAAATAAACCATAAGAGCCTTTGATTTGATAATTACTCTCTTAAATTATTTTCACTCCCCCATTCTCTTTACTGCTTATCCTATACAGGGTCACAGCAGGCCTGAATCGTATCCCAAGAGATACGGAGCACTAGGTTTTATACACCCTGGACCGGGTGCTAATCTATCGCAGGGCACGCACATTTCTGCAATACACACGATTTCTTACACAATATGAGCATTTCGGGTGCATGATCTTTTCTTTTTGGCGTCATAGTGTAGTAGTAACTTCAGGGCCATAAATCTTAATGTGGGGTCTGGGGACACATTTTGTTCCAGTAGTGGAAATCACAACCCAATGTTAATTAAGAAACCTAGCAACAACCCTAATAACTAGAACCCTGACAACAAAAGGTTTGAGAATCCACTGCTCACATTAACTCGTAACCTGAGGAACTTAGTTGCTCTAATGAAAATTAAATGTTGCTGCTCATATCACATGAGCCCAAAACCTTCACATACTGAAGAAATGCAACAGTTTTAAATCCTATTAAGGCAATTAATTTAACAGTTACGCCATCAGCAGTAATTCAAGCTATGTGTATTGCTAATTTGCACTCAGTATTATGTAATGCTTTTCCCCTGGACCATTCAATGGCCAACAGCCTAAAAGAGTTTCACAAATCAGGAAAACCCTTATTCATGATGTAAGTGCTATGCTCAAAACCAATCAACTGAAAGAGAACACCTTTTGTGTGTGTGTGTGTGTGTGTGTCGTAGCAGCAGTGCAAAGTGCTGTTATGTGGGGGTGGAGTGAGAAAGAGCAAGAAAGTGTGAGATAGAGTGAGTGAGAGAGAGAATGAAAGGGAGAAGGGGAGGAGAGTTATGTTTCTAATAATAAACCAGAGAGAGAACACAGTGATTGAGGTAAAGAACATTGAGAGAGGGTCAGTATATGCAAGCGAACAGGGAGAACAAGGGGGAGGGGGGTGGGGGGTGGTGTGTGTTGGGGTCTGCAAAGAGCAAAAAAAGGTTTGTTTCGAAGTAAAATAAAAACTGCATATAAAAACATGACTGTAATTGTACCATGTTAATTGTAAGCACACACTTGCTAAATTATATCGTTAAATTTACTTTATTACTGTAACTTCACAGACAGGACAAAAAAATATGAACGCTTCTATTGTTAATAGTGTATAGTTTTGAAGCAATTTTCTGTTATTATTGATGATGTCAAGCCTTTTGGCACAACAAAATACATTTTAGCTGAGGTTGCATCTTATGGAAAGCATTTTAAACACCACAGGATTTATATAGGGAAAAACAAGCATGGAAGATCATTGCATATTTTCTCGATCCTCTGGGTAAATCATGACCCATCGAGAGGGAAAGCCTTTGTGCCATGTTTGGAGCATTAAACAGAATCATTTATTGGATTGCAGCACTGCTGAAGAAGCAGCAGCAGCAACTCTTGCTAAAAACCTCCCTCTAGAGGCAAGAGGTTGGAAAATCAAACACATTCAACTCGATTGGTTCTGTTTTTCTATGTCCCAAATTCCTCGCAAAAGTTATTTATCATCCTCAAATGGTATGTCCATATTCTGTAGCATTAAAAATATCAGAATCCAGATGTGCAAAGCTGTAGGAGTTGACACTGGATAATGTGTAGGTTATGGATAACATAGGTCAATCAAATGCAAAGTAAGGTTAAATAAACATTGGCCGCCATAGCATTTTAGCTAAGCTAAAGCTAGCTTGTGACAACTGAGGTTAAATAGGGGTGGTCCAACCAACAGCCAGGTGCTGTTTTCTCTGCCCATATGTTTATTTATGGATAAACCAGGGTTTATGCAGAGTCAGCTCCTGCCAATATGCTGGCACCAACAACCATGCCACAGTCAAAGTTACTGAAATCACATTTCTTCCCCATTCTGTTCAATGTTTGATTTTAATACGATCTATAATAATAAATCATTATATACAGTGAAATGTAGATATTTGTGTCAACATGAACCTGATGACAATTTTAATAAACAGATACTTTTTCTACATCTGTAGCACCAACTAAATTCGGGATAGTAGTGTATAAATGTATATCATTTTTTTCTGATATTTGAATTTTCAGGTTATATTAGTAAAATAAAATACTAAGGTAGACTATGAATATATTTTTAAAGGGCCACAAAGGAGAGATTATAAAAAGAGGAAGCTTTTTGGAAATTTTGTTACAATACATAGTGTGAATTTTTTATCTCAGGACCCACAAATATAGAAGACAAGGTACAACAGTTTCCTCAAATCCTCTTAAAAACTATTATTTTAATATATGCAGTGCCACAGAATAGTATTTGTCTCTTTCTGGTTTTTGTCATATTTGTCACACTTAAATAATTCAGATCAAGGAAACACAAAATACAGTTAAATTATGATTTTATATATTAAAAGTAAAAAAGCTGTCTAAATGTAGGTGAATTTTTCATTTGACGGGTCTGACAGTAATCAGGTGTGGGTATGGCAAGTAAAATTTTAAAAATCACAGTTTATTCATGATTTCCCAATTGGGTCATAAAATTTTCACATTAGGCAAGGTAGGTTTGGACAGCTTTTTTTTCTTAAATAAATGAAATTTACATTACGGCACTGGGCATCAGTTTTTAAATCATTATTTAAAAACTGCACTTTGTATTTACTCAGGTAATCATTGCATTCCTATAAAAAAAAGGCTTGATGATCTCAGTCATTTAAGTGTGTAAATATGCAAAAAAATAAAAAGGAAGGAGGCAAATATTTTTTCACTCCACTGAATAAAGAATAATGGATTTACTTACTCCTAATGTCTCGTCCCTTTTTGGTTTAACCATGTGATCTTAACCCACGGATTAGCCACATAAACCAGCCTCCCCAACTCATGCATAAGTTTGCCCCACCCAGAAAAAAGGCAGGACGGCTTTTTTCAAACATTTACTGTAGGTGTTTGCCCACTTACAGATAAGTTGAGAAACAGGTTTCGCTTAGGAAGTAACTAAACAGCACTCAGAGAAGTAAGGGAATAAGAGAGCACAAGTCAACATATAACCATGCAGAGTAAGAAAGATTTTCATTTTTTGTCTATTTTCATGTTTGTTTAATTGCTTGTTTTAGGTGTTAATTCTGGTATAGAGGGAATAGGGTAGGCTGTGAATTCAAAGAATTTTGTAAAATACACACCATAACATTCCTTATAGTTGTTGAGTTTTAATTAAGAACGTATTTCTGCTTTTATAAGGATTTTTTTTTTACATTTAATGAAATAAAAGTACTCCCATGCATTTTCTGAAAACTTGATGAATAAAGACCAGTGTAATAGGAAACTATTTTCATTTAGATGCTGATGTCTAGCCCGTGCTGCTGCATTCCTAACATGACTTGCCTCTCAAGGTTATAAAAGTGTTATGGCATTTCAGTAATCATGCCTGTTTTATTTGTTTCTGTTAATGATTACAGTTTTTATAGATATTTCTGGTGAAAGTACATCAAAAGCAGGAAGAAGTAACAGATGTACAGTATGCTTTTGATGCATTAGTTGGTTAAGTTTTTGACCATAGATCAAAAGATCAAACTCCTTTAGTGGTTTTCCATGGAGGACACAGAAAATGCAAGATTGTTAAGAGAGAAAATAAAATGAAATAAATTATAAATTATGAATTTATATGTATTGTATTTGTTTTGCTATTGCATGCAACTACCAAGCCTTGATCAAAGGTTGATCTTTACCATGTGAGGAAATCAATTTGAGATAGCAAAGTGTGTGGTGTGTGTCTATCTATCTATATATATATATATAGACATATATATCGGTTTTCCAGATTAGATTTCAGTAATTTTCTCAACGTAAATATGTCCATGTGCTTTCTCAGCTAAAAACAAAATGTATCTCTTACCCTCCTAGGCCCAGCATCTAGAGGCCGCACATTGTCAGAAGAGCAGTTTTCATGCTCCATTTGTCTAGAAGTTTTTGTGGAGCCTGTCTCAACGCCATGTGGACATAGCTTTTGCAAGGCTTGCCTGCAGGGCTTCTGGAACCACAGCAACAAGATCCTGTGCCCAATGTGCAAGAAGACCTTCTCCAAAAAACCCGAGCTATGTGTGAACCGTGTTCTTGCTGAGATTGCAGAGCAGTTCCAAGGCATTTCTGTTGCTCAAGTGGCGGGTGCTGAAGGGGTGGCTTCACCAAAACCTGAAAAAAAAGATGAGGACAGCGGTGAGTACGCCAAATCCGGTGATATTCCATGCGATGCCTGCATTGGGAGAAAGCTGAAGGCCTTGAAGTCTTGCTTAAGTTGTCCAGGATCCTTCTGCGAAGGCCACCTGCGGCAGCACAAAAAGGTGAAGGCAATGGCTAAGCACAAGCTAGTGGAACCTATCCATCACCTGCAGGAAAAGGTGTGTAAAAAGCACGAGCGCCTCTTGGATGCCTACTGTCGCAAGGAGCATGTGTGCGTGTGCCGAGAGTGCGCCGAGGTTGCACATAAGTCACACAATATAATCTCAGTGGAACGTGAATATAAGAAGCTATCGGTGAGTGGGTGGAATTGATTCTAATACCGTTAATCTTCGCAACATAATAAATATTAAAATACCACATTTTTTTCTTCAGTTTTGACTGCTATGCCTAATTTATTTTCTACTTTTACAGCTCAGTGGTCATACAAAAAAAATTTTTTTTTTTTTTTTTTTTGTAAAAGTTATTGAAGTTGTATTTTCCACAGAATCAACTGGAGATGAGACGATCTGAGCTGAAACATCTGATTAAAGACAGAGTCAAGAAACTGGAAGAGATCAAGCAGTCCATTGCAGTTATCAAAGTGAGTCTCAACTAATGCCAAGAAATTTAAATAAGGCTGAAGATACATTTTTAAAGCCATTTTCTGACCCAGATTTCTATATGCTGGTGTCTGATAAACCTTGATACAATATTTTTATACATATGACATACATGACACATTGTTTTGTTGTTAGAATTGTGCAGTGTTATTTTACTAATTAATATCAATTAGTTAATACTTAGTTTTTACATGTAAGAGGACTATTGACCTACTATCTATACTTTTTTGTGTGCTTTGTTGTGGGTGCTGAGCTCTTATTATGGAAATACTGTAGGAAACTAATATGAAAAACTGATAGAGAGCTGATAATCTACACAAGTTATGCTGTTACATGACGTGACTTATTCTGATTTAACTGCTTTATTCGCTTTTACTGTGGTGAATTACATTAGTATAATCCATCACTGGATCAGACCAGAAAAAGAAAACAGTTTGGTGTAAAGTTGTTAGTCTAAGTAAGAATGAAACAGCTGGAAAGCAAATTTATTGTTACCACAACATTTCAGAGTATTGATCTGTTTATAGTTACTTTTACTGGGACTGGTTAATATCTTATTTCACTACGTTTTAAAGCTGAAAGCTTTCTTTAAATATATTACTTACTAAGATACATAATTCATAGACACTGGAGCCTCCTTAAAAAATCCCATCAAGAAAACTTTAACAATACAACAAAAATTTATTATCATCATTATTATTATTATTATTATTATTATTATTATTATTGGCAACGCATTGGCTTCATGGCTGGGCTCGATTCCTGCCTCTGTATCCATGGAGTTTGCATGTTCTCCCCATGCTTGGTGGGTTTCCTTCGGATTCTCCCCACAGTCCAAAGGCATGCAGATTAGGCTACTTGAGGTTCCTAAATTACCCGTTATGTGTAAATGTTGACCGGAGGTTCCACACGGACGTACAAAATGGGAATAAATTCAATGGTCACCACTGGCCTCCACTGTTCCTAGTTGGACTACAGAGGTTCCTATATGTATGTATGTATGTATGTATGTATGTATGTATGTATGTATGTATGTATGTATGGATGGATGGATGGATAGATTATTTGATTTTTATATATTTAATAAATCTAAACATTTGCAACATCAATCACAAAACCTTGCAGCCAGAAAAATCCAAGTTGGGAAAATCTGTTTACAAGAATCCATCCTTATGGACCAAATTTGGACAGCTTTCTAAAAAATATTATGCCATTGATGTTGTTGGCCAGTTCTTTTATTTTTTGGTGTTGTTTAGTTATATTTATGATATACTATTATAAATAAAATAAATAAAACCAAGAGAAATAAGTAAACAAAATTCCTTCAAAGCAGAACACACGAACTGCAAGAAAGTAGGGCACAAGCTACTGTTAGAGCTTACACACGCATACAGACTTTCATGTGGTACAAACTAAATTTAATCAGTTCAGTTAGGCCCCTGGGGAAAAATATGAGTTGGTCAAATGAGACATTTGATTTGTTTAAACATACATTTCAAAAGAATTGAATTAAACTTTAGTGCTTCAGTAATTTCCCGCCAGCCCACGTCACTCTCGCTATAAATGGGCAGCTCTTATTAAAAATGAATGATTCCTGATGGCAAGTGCAGGGGCAGAGTAAAGAAAAAGGTCAGCTCTATTGTAGATGGAGCTCACTTTCAGAAACCATTTAAATAACAGCATGAGAAGAAGAAACTCTGGGAAAACTGCGTAAAATTATATTTGAGAGCAGAGTTTACCACTAAAATTACATTTTAAAACAAAAACAGATCTCTATGGAAAAAAGTTAATCATAAGAAATGAGGGATCTTTATTGTAATGGAGCTGTTTTTCTGTCTGGCAGTTTCATATACTGTACTGCCATTGTGTCTGCTTGTGCAAACACGACTTTTAAAATCTAACTGGCCTAACCAGTGGGACCACTGCAAATATTTACTTTCCACACCCACTATAGTGCCATGAAAAGACTCAGGGAAGTAGATATATTGCATTTTGCGCAATAATCATGAATAACACTAAATACAATATAGAAATTTAGACCAGCATGTGTCAGGTGTAAGAGTAGCAGTACATCAGGATTTTTTTTCTAGCAAAAATGTTAAATTCCACACTGTGTCAATAATGCACTTATTATAATGATAATTAGAAATAAGTAGGATACGCTGGTGTTACAAAATAACAAGCTTTTAACGGTTCCCAGATGGATCTTTTGTTCGAAAAAAAAAAAAAAGGTAATGAAGTTAGACAGGATGGCTGATGAAAAATCAAAACCCAAAACGAAAAGTCTCTTACGACAGAGAAGATCAGTCCTACATTCTCTGTGATTTCTTTTTTTGTTGTTGTTAAGTTGACAATTGCAAATTAAAGAGAAGTCATGGTGTATGTGAAAGCATAAACAATGTAGATTTGGTCATGGCCTAAAGGAAACAATGGTGTGTTTACGATGCTTTGTAGTAAAACCAGTCAGACCAGTCACTGCCAAACACATGAGCTAGGTGTGCCTGGACAGCTTGTAAATATGTGTAGTATTGTATGTACCATTAATATGAAAGGAGTCTGTAGTGTACTAACATACTGCCCCAAATCAATATAAATCAACATACTGTAGATTATTTCAGATCAGGTGTAAACCAGGTCAAATAAAAGGCTGAGGAAATCATATATTGGATCTCCAGCTCTATACTTTTATTGGTATAAACCCAAATGACTAGACTAAGGTGTCCTAGCTAACATAAGAAGTATAGGTAAAGTATTGATCCAAGCAAAGAGAACCTAGTATATGACTTCCTGTGTAGCAATAGTGTTCACATCAGATTAAAAAAAATTATTATATGTTTAAATGGCAGTTTAGTTGTTAGCGCTGTCGCCCTGCACCTCCAGGGTTCGGGTTTGATTCCCACTTCAGGTTCTGTGTGTGTTGAGTTTGCATGTTCTCCTTGTGTTTCATGGGTTTATTCCTGGTTTTCCGGAGCTTTTTTTCTTTTACTTAGATTAGGCTAATTGGCGTTTCCAAGTGAATGCACATGTGAATGTTGACCGAAGATTCTACAGCAGTCGTGAAATAGGAATAAATACAATGGTCGCCATTGGTCTCTACTGTCTCTAGTTGGACTACAGGTGTTCCTACTGTAGATGAATGGGTGCAATATGTTTAAATAATAGCATAAATTCTTTAAAAAACTGAGCAAATATGTGACCATTATGTGTATTGGTAGTGAAACTGTATGCAAAAAGTGACCTGAAATACAACTAGGAAATGAATTTGCACACATTTAATATAGGTGGTCATGCGTGTGCATATATTTTGTAGTCGAGCAGTCAGCGGGAGATAGAGGAGAGCTGGGCTGTGTTCGCTGAGCTGCAAAGGCTGCTGGAGCAAAGTCAGGCCCAATTGGTGGAACATATCACATACCGGCAGAAGCTGGCTGAGGAGCAGGCACGAGATTTGGCTAGCCGTCTGGAGCATGAGCTTAACATGCTCAAAAACAGGAGCAGTGACCTGGACGTCCTCGCAAATACCCAGGACAAAGTGCTCTTCCTGCAGGTATGCATCTATATAATTACTGTTGATTTCTTGAATCTGATTAGTCAAACGTTGCTGATTAATTTTTTTATAATGATGTCTTTGTTTATAATGATGGATGTAATTATATTACCGTATTGCTTTCATCAATTTTAATACTTAACTTAATCTAAGGCTAATATAATCTATTGATTAAAACATATTTGATCATATGGGGAAGTTTTTCTTTAAGAAGAATTTATGTAGTATTTACAGAGTTTTTATTTATTTGATAAAGTGAGAAAATGACTGTTTATAGTTGCTGCATTCAGTGAACAGAAAGTAACACTTTTTCCACACCATTAATGGTGACTACGGATGGTTAAACATGTCTGATCTTTAATAAATTAAAACTGCTCATCTGCGATAAAAAAGGAATGAAAGATCTATTTGAATAAACACATTAATATAACACATTCTCACCAATCAGATTCAAGAATTGAACAGCCTAGATGTACAGTATAACATGTACATGACTTAATAAGTTGGCAAAGTGATGTAGTGGCTAGTGGTGTGGCTTCACACTACCAGGGTCAAGGTTTTGAGTCCTTTGTTAATGCATGTATTAAACATGTGTTTTTTTCTTATTTGGTTGTAGCTCTTGCCCAGTCTTCCTCCCCCACCTGAACCAAGTGACTGGACAGGTGTGTCTGTGAACACTGACTTGTACCTGGGCACTATCAGGAAGTCTGTCTCTTCACTCATAGAGAAGTTCCAGGAAGAGATGAAGCATCTGTATGGGAAAGGTAACATATTTCACCAGTTAAACCATAAAAAATCATAAAAGCTGAAATAAATTAATTAATTTAGAAGACAAATATGTTACTAAAAATGCATAGGATTTAGGTTTTATTGATTTATGTTCATGGTTTCTGTACAGTAAACACCTTACTTTTTTTTTTTTTTTTACAGAACTGAAAAAAATGCAGAGTTACACAAGTAAGTGTTGTTTTTTCACAAAATTTTCAGTAGCTCTGCAAAACTTCATGTTATATAATACCAACAGTATTATTGAAATATTAAAATAATACAACAGTTAGCTCCAATAAAGCAATCCGTTTGGACGAGAGACATTCTATGACTGGTCACAAAGGATGGTAGCAAGTTTAGGCATCAAGTTACATCATTTACAATCATCAATAACGCCATCTGTTGGTTGTTCAGTAGGTCTGTAGGTTTGTACTGAGCAACTGCCTGACAAAAAACACATTTAAAACAAGTCATGGAGGCACGTTTAATATGTCACCTTTAACAAAACCTTTACTTTCAAGTCATTTGGAATTACACCTGAACCATCCATGTTCCTTTATTTATGGCTACAAAGCTAACTATCTTCTAAAACAAAGTTTAATTCCAAATTACTCTCTAAAGAGCCAACAGCATCACAGCTGTGCTGCACGTGCTGTAATATTAACAGCAATTTTATTTTATTTTAAAAATCGCGTTTTCATTAAAATTATAGCTCTGAGATAGCAATAAAATACTCATTATAGCTTTTTTAAACCTTTTTACATTTTTTAAATATAAATATGTTTCACAATTTAAAAAACATATGATCTTTACTATTATAAAGTTTACTATAAGGAGGCATTTTTTTTATTTAACAGAAGGAGTCTCCAGTGTCAGCACTTTGTAACAGTCATGAAAGTCAGCATTTTCAGCATTCCACTTAAAAGAGAAAACATGTTAGTGAGCGAACAAGTGTTTATGGTTGTCATAAGTCAACTATACATCATCATGTAAAAATGATTTATGTATTTTACAACAAAAAATGTAACATAAATAGATAAAATACTGTGCTCTCAACTAAAAAACTTAATCCCTGCCACATTTATACTGGATACTAATTCATGAGAGATAATAAACTTTGGAATATGCAGTTGCTAAAAAAGAAATCAATTTAAGCATCAGACCACACCACAACATCACCACAGTGATTGTTTTTCTGTAACAGTACAGTATATATATATATATATATATATATATATATATATATATATATATATATATATATATATATATAGGGATGCATTTCAATTTTCAAAACTTATTATTAGTTTTAGACAGACAAATCCCCTTTGTATGCATGAAAAGTCAAATAAACTTATTACTCAAACTATTACTATTAACTGTAATGGCCAATATGGATTACAATGTAATTATCATTGTAAGGAATGTAAGATTTTATAAGTCAAGTTCTATTAAGGATGTTTCATCATGTAAATAATATTTTGACAATGGATGCACTTTTTAAAATCCAAATTAATCTGTACCATTTAAATCTAAACAGTTGAGCAGCATGTACTGTAAGCATTATCAACTGAATTTTAACAACACACAATGCTAACTGAACCATTTTGTCCTTATAAAGGCGAGGTGCTTTTGGACCCATCTACAGCACAGCGAAACCTGGTTGTTTCTGAGGATGGTCGTCAGGTTTATTATGAAGAGGGCCGGAAAGGCTCATCCCAGTCAGACAACCCGCGTCGCTTCAGCCCGGCCCTGTTTGCCCTTGCTCGTGAAGGCTTCTTCTCTGGTAGGCACTACTGGGAAGTGGACATGGGTCGGAAGACAGCATGGACCCTGGGAGTGGCTCTGGCATCTGCTCGACGCAAAGGAGATATCCGTCTCAATCCTGAAGGTGGTTTCTGGTGCTTATGGCTAAAAAACAGTGAGGTAAAAGCTCTGGCCTCAAGCAGGATTCCTCTTCAACTGGCCACGCTGCCACAGAAGGTGGGTATCTACTTGGACTTTGAGGGAGGACAGGTTTCATTCTATGATGTAAAGGCACAGTCTCACCTTTACACATTCATGGACACGTTTGATGAAGGTGTGTACCCTATTTTTAGCCCATGTGGCAATCAAGAGGGAATAAATTCAGGAGTGCTGTCCATCACATCTGTAAAACATAAAGCATCATGATTGTTTTTTTTTTTTTAAGTGTTTAAACATTTACCTGAGTTCAAGTATATGACTCAATATAGTTACATACCAAATTTTTTATGGCTGTTGGATAAGGAGAAAATGAAATGCTATATCAACAATGTGTGATTAATCCTTTATGTTTTCGATACTACAATTCATTAATGCTCAGTAGTTGAGATCAATTGTATATTCCTTACTACTGTATGTTCTACTAACAAATGCATGGGAACACATCCTCAAACTGGAAGACTGTGCTAACTCTGGTTTTTAAAGGAATGTGTATCCCAAACCTTTTTTAATATGACTGTGTATTTAGCCTCTGTTTTCTTGTTTAGTTAGGCTTGATAAACTAATGCGCACAAATGTTATAATTCCAATGGAGAAATAGACAGTGATTGATAGAGATCGATGTAGCTCTCGAATCAGCATCTGTTAGTCTACTGTACATGTAAGAAACTCTGATGGATGATTATAATTTTGTCTCATAATGCTATCAATGAAGAAACAGATGCAGAAGCATTGTTAACATTTTACTAACAAATTAAAGTGCAATTAATAAAAGTTTATTTTATGTATGTACTCAGGTCATGCACGCTCAGTGGTGCACTTGGTTACACAACAACATTATACCATAATTAGGCCTATATATGAGTATGAGTAAAACACAAAATAACAATAAATAATAATAATAATAATAATAATAATAATTATTATTATTATTATTATTATTATTATTATTATTACTGCTAGCTCAGATGAAGTAAGGGCTGGCTAAAGCAGAATAAAACATGTAGCATGGTGAATTTTACAGAATGCACTGCGGTGTGACAACATGATCTCAAGCCCTGTTGAGTTTGTAATCAAGACTTACTGGATTTTCCTTTATAAATATTTTTTTGTTCTTTGTAAAATTCTTGAAGGTTTGTCAATAATGTTTTATTTTTCCTAAGTATATTAACTTGTAAATATAAAGGTAGGTAGGGTGTCTTTCAGTATCCTGTAACTGGAAAGAAATGAATCTTATTTTCTGCCTTTTCCCTGTATGTTTGCAGCAACCATACTTTAACATGCCACATTAATGCTTCGTTTGTGATTAACATTATGCAAAAAGCGACTATATTTCAAGAACTTTGTACTTTTCAAAACATTACTCAATTTTGTACATTTCTTTTTATCAAATATATATATATATAGATATAATTATTGATTTTTTTTTTTTTAATGAATAATGAAGTAAAAATCTAAATGAAGACTGATTGGTATATAAACTGTATGTTATGTTCAGACTACTACAATTCAACTTTCATACATATATTCTTTCTATTGTTTGTAACTTCCATTTTAAACATTTTTGAATAAATGTGGCATCAATGGCATTATTTTCTTTGCTTCATAAAAAGTTGAAAGTTAATGTGCGGGGTTAACTGTTTGTCTCAAGGGATCCCCCTAGTCTGGAAATACAAATACTAAACTAGGCCAAGAGGAGAAGGTGGGGTAGGGGATTTTGGGGGCTGATATTTTTGAGCTGGAGTCAGCTGTGTCGCCTGTCACTGCAGTACAACACTCGCTTTACACAAGGGCCTCTCCGCAGTTCCAGCTTCCTGGTGAGTCAACATTTTAAACAAAATTGTTTTATAACTTATAACACATACATACACATTGCCAAACCATACATAAATACACACACAAACCATACACCTTTTTTTATTATTTCATAACTGGAAGACATGTTTTCTGATATAAATGCCATGCTTTCAGTTTTGCATAGTGCCAAACGTTTTCTACAAGACAAATAATCAAATGCAGTCTGCATAAAATGATATATATATATATTATAATGAAATGAAGTTATATATTAATAAGTAATATTCATTTATGAGTAGCATGGTGAAGCAGGGCAGTGACTAGACTAGTATATTTGGAAATGGAAATCTATGAATAGACAGGCCTTGCCTTTCTGCCCTGCTTTCAAAGCTGTGGTATGCTGCTTATGAGCATATGCCAGGAGTCACAACAGAAAGACTGCTAATGAACTAATCATGCCTACTTGCACAAGTGTTACATTACTGTACAGTGCTGTGCATAAGCCCATCCCTCAAGCACACCGGAATGATTTTCCGTCACTTTCTTTCCAAGAGAGGAAAAATAATATCTGCATAATGTGATTGAAAATTATGTACAATTTTGTAAGTGCTTGATGATCCAATTAATAAACTGTTTGCCATGGTTGAAAGCTTATGAAAACAAAAGGAGTAATCTAAGTTGTCTGCATTAAGTATAACATCACAAGACAGATTTCCAACTTAAAAGTCATGAATAATCTTCCACCAGCACACTAAATGTCTTTCTAGTTAAAATGGAGGGAGCAAGACGTTCCTTTTCATTTACTTATTCTTTTTTTTGTACCAAATTCAAAAAGGTAAAAGTAGTAAACAAAAGTGAAGGTATTACAGGGTTCCTCCTAGCCATCACTCTGTCCTATCCACACTTACCACGCATGCGCATACCAAAGAGACGTCATGTTTCACTGCTTAAGCACCCCACCCATTAATCCATGCCACTGCTCCCAGCAACATATCGGTACATGTTAAGTATTGAAAGCTTCTTTAAAAATAGTTTGTGTTTTATTGCACTTTTAATTTAATTTTATTGTCATTTGCGATGTTAATTTAACAATTAACTAGTGAATTGATGGATAATGTTATATCAACACAGAAAGTGCTACAAATGTTAAAGCGATATTATTAATAGTGTTACCTGTATGTGTTTTTTTTTTTTTTGTGGTAAAAAAAAAATAGGTAAAATATATAAGGAAAGTAGCATGGACTGATATAATGAAAAATTTTTGCAGGGTAGGAAAAAAGCTCCTGCGACAATTGTGCACCTGCGAACATGCACACAATGTATGAGCCAGTTCTTAAACAAATAGCCCTACAATAGCTCTGGTTACATCCCTGAAATGAAAAGTAATCAATAGATATATATCATTAATCTAGCTCATAACATAAATATGGAAGTGAAAAAATCATTTAAAACATAAAAAAAAGAGTCTGGATTATGGATTGCAAATGTAAATTAGTTAATGCACAATCAGTTGGCATCAGGAGTCACATAATAGATTGAAAGGGGTGCATCACTGGAATTGTTCCAGTAAGGCCAGACCTTGTTGGAGAACACACCTTTTACAAACAGCATCATAATGACCAATGCCATCTGGGATAAAGCTTTTAAAAAGCTTGCTTTGGTTATAAAAATTATATATTTTTGAAAATCGAACTAGGAAGCACAAATAATTCAACTAACAAATAAAGGTTTTGTTGTTGTTGTTGTTCAATTAACCTAAACATAATTTTTTACCTGTACATGTACAAATGTTAGACATCTGAAGTAAATCAAGTGTCAGAAATCTCATTGGCGTAAATAAATGCAAGTTGCTACAGTATACTGTAATAACAGTAAAATGTTAGTCAAAGCCCACTACCAACATTTAATGTTCCATTTTAAATTGTCTCTAACATACATAGTTCGATATAAACTATTCAAGCAACTGTAATGTACCTACTGTTCACAGCATAACTAATGAAAATGCAAATACTATATGACAGCAGTTTTGTCTTGTCTGAGTACATATCTCCATATCATCCATATCTCTCAGGTGTATAAGGGTGGAGGGGAATTACATTTGTGTAAAGTGCTGATTTTGCAGCAAGCTTTTATTTCTAATCGAGACAGTATCTGCATACTGACTACGCAGGAACACATTTTAGAAGAATAAAGATATGGAATGAGCAGTGGAGTTAATATTTAAGAACTACGGAACTACAGATTGAACCCGTCTATTTCGTCAGTGATTTCATGTTATAATGCAAATGTGGAGGAAGAATTATAGAAAAGAGTGATACTTGTAGACATGAAGTTTGTATACCTTCCAAATAGAACAGAATGTACTGTACTGTGCAAAAGTGTTAAGCCACACCTTATTTTGCTTCTTAAAAGCCTTTTTAAATGTAGTCATGAAGAATAGTTCTGCAGGCTTCCTGAAGGACTTGTCCGCCTCTTATGTTTATTTTATTTTTATTCCGAAACCTGACTAGTTTCATAATAATGTTTTTTTTTTAAACCACAGAGTGACTTATGACTCATTCAAACATAAACCTTATGAATCATTTAAGCATAAAACATAAGGCCGGGTCAGCGGTGGCTAAGAGTGGTGTAATTAGAAGCATGACAAATCTAATGTAGGTTTAACAAAGTGACATCAGACAATTTCCCATTTTCCCAGGAATGGCTTCTCCTACAAGCATGCTAGCAGAAGAGCAGGTCCATTGTTCCATCTGCTTGGATGTCTTCACCAATCCAGTGTCCATCCCCTGTGGCCACAACTTCTGCATGGCCTGCATTAGAGGCTACTGGAGGACCAGTTCCTTCTTCATGTGCCCCATGTGCAAAAAAACCTTTTTCAAGCAGCCAGACATTAGCATCAACACAGTGCTACGTGAGATTGCAGAGCAGTTCAAGGAAATGAGAATAAGGCCTTTGCTACAGCTGCAACATGAGTCAGAGGAGCTACCAGAAGAGCTGCACTGGGATATACCAGAATTGATTCCACCAAGTGGGTCTTTGATTGAGGGGGTGTGTTGTGATGTCTGTACTGGATCTCAGAAACGGGCTGTGAAGTCCTGCCTGGTGTGCCTCACTTCATATTGTGAGGAACATCTAAAGACCCACACATCAAGATTCACTAAACACAAACTGATCGAGCCAGTGCAGAATTTGGAAGACCGCATGTGTAAGAAGCACGAGAGGCTCCTGGAACTGTTTTGTAAGAAAGATCAGATCATGGTGTGTGTGCTATGTACAGAGATGGACCACAGGGCACATTACACCGTGCCAGTTGAACGAGAATGGAGTGAGAAAAAGGTACAAAGGCAAAAAGAATTTATTAGTCCTTGTTTTGGTGTATTCATGCCTTGCAAATTTTAGAGTTCTAGAAACCGTTTAAGTAGACTGATTCAAATCCACCAACTAATTTGCAGGCTCTTTTCAAGCTGCATTAGCTGCGTAAAGCCAGCTCCAGGCTGTGCAATTACAGCAGTCTTTTAAGATTATTACTTGTCACACTGTAAGGCATGATCCCCCCCTCCCCCCCCCCAAAAAAATGCTGTTTGTATTCTTTAACACTGCACAATAGATAGCTCCCTATTAAAGATTATACAGCGATGATCCTATAAGGACAGACCTGTGATTAAAGAAAATTAGTACATGTTGCTTAATCAGTGTCATACGGGCTTGTGCAGGAAATTTGGTTGCATAAATAGAAACATTGTTTAAGTAAGCTTAAGAGTTTTTTTTCTGTATATCAGCATATTTTTGCTGCCTTTTCACCATTGCCACTATCGAATTTGTAGCTGTCTCATGAATTCTAACCACATATTGATGGCTTTTAGATGAGTTTTCCAGCAGCAGTCACAAAAGGAATTTCATTTTAAAAAATTTTCACTGTTAAAACTTTTGGTCGCAAAGACAATAAATCAGCCAACAGAGAGCGTGTCACATTCCTGGACTGCCAATCCTACTTAAAACCAAAAAAATTATTTTTATCATGTACAGTTTTTGTCTAAAACAGAAAGTCTACAGAAAAAAAAAACTATATTATATAGTATATATATTATAAATAATAATAATATAATATTAATAAATAATAATAATATAATATTAATAAATATATTATATTAATACACTATATTAAAACCTAAAACACTATTCCCAGTATTATGCGGGTTCCCCTTATGCCGACTGGGCAACTCCAGTCTCTCAGGTCATGACTCAACACAACCTCTAGGTTGTGCTGTGGTGTCTGGAACCGAGACATTAGTAGTGGATTGTTGTAATGCTGTGGGTTACGGGTGAAGCCTCCATGGACCAGACTTGTTTGTCCTGGGCATTCCATGGGTCCTCAGTTGGATAAAAATTTTTAGCCTGCCAAGCACAAACACAGAAAGCTTTGATCCACGATCCATGTTCTGATATCTTTGTATTATGGCCAGCAATTGAATTTTTGGTTGTTTATTTGTGCTGCATAAACTTTTCTGTGAAATCAGACTGGACAGGCTGGCCTTTGGTCCACACAGAGCCTTAGGTGCCCATGATCCTGTCACCAGTTTATTGGTATATAATAATTAATAATCAGCATTATTCAGTTGACCTGGTGGTATATTAGTGTTGTGGCTGATCAGTTTACAAAGTATAGACAGATAGATGTTGATGAGTGTCTTAAATGATAACAGGCTCTGCTGAGAAAAACAGAAGCAGAGGTTCAGCAAATGATCCAGGAACGACTTAAGAAGGTGGAGGACATCAAACACTCCATCAATCTGAACAAAGTAAGTTTGAATGTTCAGCCTAAGGCTTATATTTTTAATCTGACCATAATTTTATATAGGCATCTGGGCAAATCTTACTGATAATTTAAATCATATTTCAACACGTAAAATACACATTTTCTCTTCTTCCTTGTCCTTTCCTCTTCAGGAAAGTGCTCTTAGGGAAATTGAAGACAGTGTGCAGGTGTTCACAAACTTGGTCCGTATGGTTCAAAAAGCCCAGGCCGAGCTTGTTCTCTCCATAGAAGAGAAGCAGAGGAAAACAGCATGCCGGGCTCAGGAACTCATCGAGGAACTAGAACAGGAGATCGCTATGCTGAAGACAAGAAACAGTGACATTGATAATCTTGCTCACACTGATGACCACATTTACTTTCTACAGGTGATGTTGTACAAAAAACAAAAGAAAAATGAAGGGCGGGAGGAAGGAAGCTTGCAAGTTTGAAAGTTAACAGATTTTGGTCATTTTACTAGTTTGGTTTTCATATTCTTGCAATTTTTCCTTTTGACTTATAACTAAGATTAGGACATCTAATTTAAATGTCCATCTACAGAATCTATCATCTCTAATCACATATCCACAAACTAAAGACTGGTCTGAGGTCCATGTGTCTACAGATCAGTGTTTGGGGACAATCCGGAGAGCTGTTTCCAAATTGGAGGAAACCCTAACAGAAGAGATAGGGAAACTTGCAGAAACTGGTAAGCCTTTGATCCTTCCCAATGAATACTGTGATTCAAAGAGGCTTTCCTTACAATTAGCCTCTTTACTGAGGCTAAATCAAATTATTATTATTTTGGTTATTTGGTTTGGTTTGCTTGCATATTGTACATAGTTAAGTTACTAGTTAATTTAATTTACTTTAAAATATGCAAAATAAAAACTAAAAATTAGATTTGTCTTTCTTACAGAGCTGAAGACTGTTCAGAAGTACTTAAGTATGGTTTGTGTGATAAACAATCCAAACAAAATTTCTGTAAAAAATATTGTTATTCCTTGTCCCATGTAAGTTTCTTTTTTTTCTCTCTCTCTCTCTTTTGTAAAGTGGACGTGACCCTTGATCCGGACACAGCCAATCCTTGGCTGCAGCTCTCTGAGGACAGGCGACAGTTGCGTCACCTGGGGTCATGGCAAGACCTGCCTGACACACCAGAGCGTTTTGACACAGTGGTCATAACCCTAGGCTGTGAAGGTTTCAACTCTGGTCGGCATTACTGGGAGGTCCAAGTGGGTGAAAAGGACGACTGGTATCTAGGTGTTGCCAGAGCTTCTGTCAAAAGAAAAGGGCGCATTGCTATAAGCACGAGTCAAGGCTATTGGGCATTGGCTATGAAGAAGGGACAGGAGTACAGAGTCTCCTCATCCCCACCTCTTATTCTGCCTGTCAATACCAAGCTAAAAAGAGTGGGTATCTATGTGGACTATGAAGAGGGGCAAGTGTCCTTTTATGATGCAATGTCAAAAAGTCACATCTATACTTTCATGGACTCGTTCCAAAAGAAAATTTATCCATTCTTCTACCTGTACTGCTGTGATAAGGTCTCAGACATAGTCAGCATCTGTCCAGTGATGGAGATAACACACAACAAGCAGAGCTGAACATTAAGTACGTTTGAACAAGTTTAAATTGAATTTTTGGATTTTTTTTTTTTTTTAAACATAAACTTCCTAGTGGTTGTCTTTCTTGTTTTATGAAAGAGTTGATATGATGTTTTTGTGCTTTAAACTGACACCTAGTGGCTGAAGTGTAGTGAAGCATCGTTATCACCCCTGTTATTGGAATTTGTGTGCCTAGAAGTGTCAATAACCTAACAATAATAATAACTCAGTACTTAATATCAATAAGGGTCAGTAAGTGAAAGGGATGATTTTAAAGCCAAGTTTTTAATATTGAGCAAATAAAAATGTTTTAAATGTATGTTATGGGATTGGGTTTCGCAGTATCTCCTTCCAGTACCAACCAACCGACTTATTTTCACAGATGCTGGCAACTGACAATTAGTGTAATCAATGATTGTTAGGCCTTCAGTGACACAGAGTAATGATTAAACATCCCAGTGCTGTTGTGCTATATATCAACACTCATGAAACGCCTCACATCCAATCAGATTACTCAGGCGGAACTGACTGCTGTATAAATAACTATTAGCTAGTTAGTTGGTTATACTAATAATATAAAATCTGCAATTAAATTACAGTATTTGGCTAAAATCCAACTGTCCGTCTGATCGTTGTGTCATATACATTTTCCATATTTGGCAGACACCCTTACAGCGAGCTACACACAAGTAGAGAAATGTTGTGTAGTGTTCATCAAAAGTCTATCCTAATGCTAGCAAAAATAGGTCAGCGACTATCAAGTTTATTAATATCAATTTTATTTGCATAGCGCTTTTAACAATGGTCATTGTCACATAGCAGCTGTAGGGAATGTAAATAATGCATAAAAATTCAAATGATTAGATTGTCCCCTGATATGCAAGCCCAGGGTGAAGGTGTCAAGGAAAAACTCCCAGAGATGGTAATAGGAAGAAACCTTGAGATGAACCAGATTCAACAGGGAACCCATCCTCATTTGGGTGACAACGGATAGCAGGAATTGTTCTGGAGTCAAACTGTGTGTTAGGCAGATGGAAGTTCAATATAACAGAATATGCAGAAGGGGGCTCCCTGGGAAGTAAAGCAACCACTCACTCCACTGTCAACAAACCTGAGTGTGAAATGAGAGTAGGAAAGACAGTATCCAAACATACCAGTTCGGCATAATATATATATATATATATATATATATATATATATATATATATATATATATATATATATATATATATATATATATATATATATAAATTTATTCATTTATCCAAAATGCCTGGCTAAATAAATAGGTTTTTAACACAGAGACTGTGTCTGAGTCATGAAGATTAACTGGAGGGCTATTCCATAACCTTGGGCTTTGTAAAAACAAAGCTATACCCAGTTAGAGACATAGGAAGCTGCTGAGCTGACATGGTGGTAAGTAACGCTTAGAGGGCACAACGTACAGTAAGTATCTTGTAGCCATGAGCTTGAAAAAGTTTGTACCATTTTATCACAATTTGCAGGATGTTTACACAGGCCACCTGTCTGAACCATTACAGTGAAATCACAACATGTTTGAATTCCAAATAATTGGTTGAACCATTTCACATGGAAAAGGTTTTAAGGCCAAGTGACTCAACAAACCCCTAGATCATATGACAATGTTTGCTTGCTGTATACACATGCTTTTATGTAGCTTAATATTAAGTAGTAAACTAATACTAATATAGTAAACGTATTATAAGTTATATAAACTGCTATACATGAAATATTATCCTTACTTTGTTTTTTGAAAAAAGTCTTAATAAATACATTAACTATTCAAAACCAGGTTTGAGGATATTATGTCCTTTAGTTACTCATTTATGACCCTGTCTGTAAAAACATAGCTACATTTTTAATTATTTTTTCCTTACTTTTTTTAATGTAGAAAACAGTGATTCACAAAAAAAAAAAAAAAAAGTCTTTAACCGGGCTTTTACAGACAGGGTCACATTTTCTCACATATTTGTTTACGCGCATGAAGATGCTATGGTTACCACCCACACACAAACTGTTCTCTAACACATTAATCACTTAAATGTTTCTCAGTGTCACCAAAACAATATTTTATGGCAACTGAAATATCACACCAGAAACATAATTATTGTCGTTCAAATTTCTGAAGGGATCTTATTTGTAAGCCATTCAAAACACTTAGTGAATAAAATGCTGATGAGAAAAACAAATTTAAAAACAGCACCAATGTTCTCCTTGGAAACAATAAAATATGACAGACTGAAAGAAAAATAAGTATTCGGTCTATGTCAGCATATAATTGTGTGACTTTATTCCTTTTGTAGGGTTTTTTTCCATGACGAAGCAGACA
This sequence comes from Clarias gariepinus, assembly GCF_024256425.1. NCBI lineage: Eukaryota > Metazoa > Chordata > Actinopteri > Siluriformes > Clariidae > Clarias > Clarias gariepinus. Next base: position 17,723,208 of record NC_071119.1, read on the forward strand.
TTGCAAATATTTACCTAGTGTAGTTAGCCAACTTAGCTTAACCCAGAAGTGGAAAATGAAACTAACCTTTTCTAGGAATGAAAGTTTATGCAATCACATTTAAAACACACCCACAAACACGCATAAGGAAAACATTTGAACAAAGGAGCGAGTAATTTGGATGAAATGAAACTCAGATGGCCTACTTATACAGATGTGTATGAACAGGATAAGGAAAGACCAGATCACAGAAACAAGAAAAGGATTAGAACTACACTAAGGTAAATATGATTTAAATTTTTCTTTTTTCTTTTTTGTAATATGCCAATTGGCAAGTAAATTCACATCGATATATAATTTAAAGTTATTAGTTATTACTCATCAGGGTAAAAAATCCAAATACCAAATTTCATTAACAGTATGTTTAAAACAAACATTTGCATACAATTCGGGCTCTAACTGAAAGGTAATTATGGAAACTAAAAGCACAGTTATTATCTTATTAACTTAATAACTGTTCTTTGAGACGTGCACCTGTTTTATTCGTCTAAGTCTACACTCAGCTTTTTATTAAATGCGTTGTAAAAGGGCAGCACAATGATTGGCAACATTGATTCCTGGTAGTTTCAGGTAACTATGTGTATGGATCTGTACATGTTACCCAAATTAGAATAGAATTCATAATGCCATTCATTGCTATTTTATCAGTAATACTTGCCATAGCCATTGTATACATTCCTGACAAACCAACATCAAGAAAAAAAAACGTTTCCAAACAGTAATATTGTAAACACAACGTTAAAAAAAAATTTGAATTGTCTTACAAAATCCCACATGACCGCTCGCTCTTAAAAAGAACCTTAACAACCATAAAAACAGCCAAACATGCAGCTGCTCTATATTTAACAGTATCATATAAGGAAACTTTTAAAAAATTATAAACAAGTTGCTCTTTCAAAAAACCCATAGACTGTAGAATGTGCTATATTAACTGTTTTGCTTCAGATGTGGTGCCTAGTATAGCTAAATTACCAGTCTGTTTAATTTTTTAACAGACAACATGGATTTCCTTCATCAAATCAGAACTCTGAGCCCCTTTCCATCATTTCCACCTTCCTCCACTTCTCTAAGTGACATGCCCGTGTCCATCTTGCAACACCTTAAATGTTCCATTTGCTTTGACCTGCTGAAGGACCCTGTCACTACCTCCTGTGGTCACACGTTCTGCATGGAGTGCTTGGATCGCCACATGAATTATAACGATCTGATCTGCCCATTATGCAAGCAACATATTAAGTCCAGACCAGAAGTAAACATTGTCTTTAGAGATGTTGTGAACGAATTCCTCAAGGCCCAGGAGCCCAGCCCAGATAGGTTTACTGGACAGCCCGGGGAGGTCCCCTGCGACATTTGTCCTGATAGTCACAAAAATAAAGCAGTCAAGTCATGTCTGATGTGCTTGTTGTCATACTGCAATAGACATCTTAAAAGACACCACAGCAAGTTACGTTCCAAAGGGCATAAGCTGGTGGCACCACTAAACGAGCTGGATCAGCGGGCATGTATGGTCCACGGCAGACCTCTGGAGCTATATGTGGTCAGTGAAGAAAAGTTAATCTGCAGTCTCTGTGTCCGAAACGGGATACATGTAGTGTCTGTAGAGGAAGAAAAAGACAATAAGCAGGTAAAAAAAAAAAATCCATGCTATGATTTTTCTGATTTGTAATTTGTTTGCATTTGCTTTTAAGTTTTGAAGTACTTCTTTGGAGTGGAAATATAAAAATGTTAACCTTAAAAAAAAAAAAAGGTTGTGTTAAACTAAATTAAATATGATTTATATTTCATAATATTTGCATGAAATACTGGTTTTGCCATTGATGTGAAACTTACAAATATATAATAACATAATCAAGCTATGAGAAACTTTTTAGGTTAGGTTGTTCCTAGGCATGCAGTGAGTAAAACCCTTAACAAATGTTAATGTAAAATAAATAATTATAGAACCCACCCTTCCATAGGCTTCATCACTAAAATATTTGCAGCACACTGTTCTTTTTTTGACTCAGTGTAGTCTGTTAAATGAATGATGTCAGTTTAACAAACAAAATAACAGGCAAAGAATTGGCTATTCTATGAAAAAAATGTTGATGAATTTGTCTGTTGATTCATATAGCATATTTATTTTATATGATATTGATTTACAAGGTTGGAAAGCAAGATCCTGTTTAGGGTAACAAAGGCCTAGCACCTACAGTATTTTAGTGATGGAAGGTCATTTTAACATTATTGTTTAATGTTTAAGCTTACAGAGGCATACACAGCGATTTTAGAAACACCTTGTAACATATACTCTATTTCCTCACAGGCAGAGCTGGACTCTGTTATGAGCGACATAACACAGAGAATACAGCAGAGAGAGGAGAACGTGAAAGAGTTGGACAATTCTGCAGAAAACTGCCTGGTAAGTCTTCATAACTAACATACTGTCGTGGCCAAAGGTTTTGAGAATGACCCAAATATTAATTTTTACAAAGTCTGCTGCTTTAGTGATTTTAGATAATTTTTTGTCAGATGTTACTATGGTATACTGAAGTATATTTAAAAGAATGTCATAAGTGTCAAAAGCTTTTTACATTACGTTTATGCAAAAAGTCAATAATTTCAGTGTTGACCCTTCTTTTTCAAGACCTCTGCAATTCATCCTGGCATGCTGTCGGTCAACTTCTAGGCCACATCCTGACTTATGGCAGCCCTTTCTTGCATAATTATAATTAATTATACATCTGACAGAAAAAATATCTAAAAATTAACCTTATAAAGGATTAAATATTGTGGACTGCATAAAATATTCTGATAAATGCATCAATACAAAACAATTATTTGAACTACTCCTGATAGTACTATACTAATTTAAGCAGAGCAGCAGAATTTAAACAGAGCAGCACCTTCCTATTAATCAAATATAATCAGAGAATAATCAGTAGAAAATAAACCTTGAAAGGAAAACTACCCTTCACATGAATACAGTTTTTATGAAACAAAATTAATGCTAATCAAATCCGCTAATCAAATCATTACAGGCTCTGATTCACCAGGACACAAATGAAATTAAAAAGATTTTCAACGCCATAAAGAAGGCAGTTCAGACAGCAGAAGATGAGGTGCTGAGCCCTTTAGAGGACCGGAGAAGACAGGTGGAGGAGGAGGCAGAGGAGAAGAAAAAGGGTTTAAAGGAAAATATAACCATACTAAGTAAACATATCTCAGATTTAAAAAAACTGAGAAATGAAGAAGACCCTGTATTCTTCCTGCAGGTCAGCAACTAATTAATTGTCCTGTTTTTATCAGATTTTTATTTATTTATTCAAACAGTATAATTTATCTCATGATTAAGTTTACTGCATTACATTTTTTTGTAAAACAATGTATACAGTAGGTTTCTAAGGTCTGTTTAAATTATTAATTTAAAACCTAAATATTAATTTAAGTGCTTTACATAAATAATAAAATTATATAAAAAGACATAATTAAAATAACATCACACACATACTGTATCTAATCAAACAGAATATATAAAATTAACATCTCATGTTTGTTTAAACACCAAAGAAAACATGTGAGTCTTACGATGGGACTTAAACACCCTTAGTGATGTGGCCTCACGAATAGTCAAGGGTAGGTTATTTCACAATTTGGGTGCCCTGTGGCCTCCTCCCAGTTGGATGTGCCAAGAACACCTCCTTATGGAAGCGTTACTAGATGCTTAAACTACCTCAACTGACTCCTCTTTACGATTCTACTCTGAGTTTCACATGGATGACTGATCTTCTTATTCTATCTCTAAGAGAAAAGCCAGCTACCCTTGTGAGAAAACCAATTTTAGCCACTTGTATTCATGATCTTATCCTTTCAAACAAAGATCGACCAGTAAATTGAAAGCTGTTCCTTTTGGCACAACAATACCGCCAACCTCATGCCAACCCCTCTGGCCAACCACACACTTCATTGTCTCATCACTCGTCTCATCACTCATAAAAAAAAACCCTGAGACACCTAAACTTCTTCACTTGCTGCAATGAGTAGCATTATACCTGGGGTAGAAAATCAATTTCTTGAACCACATGGTTCATCCTCGCGGTTTAACACTCAGCTGCAAACCAATTCAGTGAGCACTGCAGGGCAACTGCAGACTGATGATAACATCAAGACCACATCATCCACAAAAAGCAGCAATGCAATCCTCAGCCCACCAAACTGCATACTCTCTCCTCCATGACTGCGCTTTGATATCCTATCTATGAAAATCAAAAACAGAATTGGTGACAGAGCACAGCCCTGGTGGAGGACAACAGCCTCTAGAAACAAGTCCGACTTGACTGGCAAGATCGCGAACACAGCTCTCACTTTAAGTTTAAAGGCATTGGATGGACCTCAGAAGTGACCCCCTCACCCATACTCTCGCAGGACCTCACTGCAATGTCAAAGAGGTTTATTAACTAAGACAGGCCCTAAGTCTTCAGCATTTCCGGACAGATCTTATCAACTCAGGGGGCTTTGTCACCATAGAGTTGATTGACTACCTCAGTGACCTCACATCAACCATCCGCCATCATCGAACTCTGCCTCTGCAACAGAGGGTGGATTAGTTGAGTTCAGGAGTTTCTCAAAGTGCTTTTTCCACCGCCCAATTACCTCCTCAGTCAAAGTTTTACAGTGCCTCCGGAGCCCCTGAGATAACATATAAGTGTTGGCTTCCTTTTTCAGTTGGACAGCTTTGCTGACCACAGGTGTCCACCATGCTGTTTGAGGGTTACCGGCCTTTGAGGTACCCAGGACCTTAAGACCATAGCTCTCAGCTGCTTCAGTAATAGAAGTTTTTTAACATTGACCACTCTGATTCAATGCCACAGAGATGCTGTAAAACCTCCGCTAGAGGTTGGAATTGAAGACCTCCTGGACAGGGGCCTCCCATAGATGTTCCCAATTCACGCGCACTACTCGTTTGCGATCACCAGGTCTGTCCATGGGCCTTCCTTTGCCACCTTGCCCAACTCACCTCTAGATAAGAAAAAAAATAAGAAAAAAACCCCCAGAAAATCACATTGTAGAATTTTAAAGAATTTGGTTGAAAATTATGGTGAAAAATATACAAGGGCAACATGGACTTTCAACTCCCTCCAAAGATTTTCTATGGGTTTGAGATCTGGAGACTGGCTAGCTCACTTCAGGACCTTGAAATGCTCCATTGAAAATGCGGTGTGTTTGGGATCATTGTCATCCTGAAAGACTTAGCCACGTTTCATCTTCAATGCCCTTGCTGATGGAAGGAGGTTTTCACTCAAAAGCTCACAATACATGGCCCCATTCATTCTTTTCTTTACACAGATCAGTCGTCCTGGTCGCTTTGCAGAAAAACAGCCCAAAATCATGATGTTTCCACCCCCATGCTTCACAGTAGGTATGGTGTTCTTTGGATGCAACTAAGCATTCTTTCTCCTCCAGTCACGAGAAGTAAGTTTTTACCAAACGGTTCTATTTTGGCCTGACCATATGACATTATCCCAATTCCCTTCTGGATCATATAAATGCTCTCTAGCAAACTTCAGATGGGCCTGGACGTGAACTGGCTTAAGCAGGGGGACACGTCTGGCACTGCAGGATTTGAGTCCCTGGCGGCGCAGCGTGTTACTGATGGTGGACTTTGTTACTTTGGTCCCAGCTCTCTGCAGGTCATTCACTAGGTCCCCCCGTGTGGATCTAGGATTTTTGCTCACAGTTTTTGTGGTCATTTTGACCCCACGGGGTGAGATCTTGAGTGGAGCCCCAGATCGAGGGAGATTATCAGTAGTTTTGTATGTCTTCCATTTTCTAATAATTGCTCCCACAGTTGATTTCTTCACACCAAGCTGTTTACCTATTGCAGATTGTGGCTTCCCACACAATTTTGTTTCTGGTGTGCTTTGACAGCTCTTTGGTCTTGGCCATAGTGGAGTTTGAGTCTGACTGTTTGAGGTTCTGGACAGATATCTTTTATACTGATAACAATTCAATCAGATGCCATTAAAACAGGGAACGAGTGGAGGACAGAGGATCCAACAAGAATACAGAGGAAATTACCAATTAATCCTTTAAAAAAAACTACAATGAGATTTTCTGGATTTTTTTTCTTATTTTGTGTCTCATAGTTGAGGTACCTATGATGAAAATTACAGGCCTCTTTCATATTTTTAAGTGAGAGAACATGCGCAATTGGTAGCTGACTAATTACATTTTGCCCCACTGTATGTACAGTATGCATGTCCATATTTACGTACAGTGAAACCTTGGATTACAAGCATAAATTGTTTGTAATTTATTAAAAATATAAATACATCAAAATAATTAACACAGAATATAAAATAAAAATTAACTTGCACTTTACCTTTAAAAAAAGTAAAAAATAAATCCCAACAGATAAGTGTTTCTGTGCCTGTGCGTGCAGGCGCTGTGTGTGTGTGTGTGTGTGTGTGTGTGTGTGTGTGTGTGTGAATCTAAAGTAAGCTCCCCTCTCCCCCTTCTCGTCTTACACAGTTACCATTCCTCCACTCTTTTCACACACGCGCACATACACAACGGAAACACTGTTTTATTGGAAAAATAATCAAAAAAGTAAAAATAAAACAAATTAACCTGCACTCCACCTTTGAATCGCGACAGAGCAGTGTTTCTGTGTAGAGCAAAGAGAAAGAGTGTGTGTCTGTGAAAGCAAAAGTAGGAGGGGTGTGTGTGTGTCTGTGTGTGTGTGTGTGTTGCACATTGTCCAATTACGCTTGCGCACACAGACACATAGAGCAGGCTCAGCCTTGAACAGATGGAGAAAATGGATTTTTAACACCTCTAATGAAACTGCTTTTGCTTTACACACACGCTGTACACACACGCATACAGACACAAAATAAAATATGTTTTACGCACACACACATGGTCACAGTGTTATAGTAAACAGTACATGCGTGCCCGGATGTTGATTATACCAGTAAGAGACGCGGACTAAGACCCAGCAGGGGAGACGATTACCCACAATTCCGCAGCGCAAAAGAAAGAAAAACCTTTGGCTCAGTTGTGATCACATGATGCTCGGCGTCAAAACAAGAAGCGCATGCGTGATACATGATACTTGGTACTCGTAAACCAAGACTTCTTCATTTTCCAAGTCAAAATTTATAAAAAATCTTTGCTTGTCTTGCGAAACCGCGCTACTCGAAACTCGCTTTGCTTTTGTCCATTAATAATAAAATTAAGTGTTGTGGAATTTTTTATGAAGTTACAGTACTTTCTGTTACATTACAACTTTTTGAAACTGTTATTTCCTTATGAGCCTTTCTTTTTTTTTCCTTTTACAGTATTCAAAAAAGTCTTATATCTAGCAGGAAACTTACTTCCTTTTTCCTTATTGTAAGAGTTATCCTTCTGGCACAATGGTGGATAACAACAAGGACTGGACTTCTGTTTCCTTGGATACTTATTTGAATTTTGGCACAACAAGGAGCATTGAGGTGACCATGATGGCTAATATTAAGGACGAGTTTGAGAAACTCTCTAAAATGGGTGAGGGCAAATAGCTTTTATTTATTTTCACGCAAATGTATTTTAAACTTGCTTTGTTATCAGTGTGAGGACAATTTATTTAATACATTTTTCTTTTACCCTTTAGAATGTTTACGCATTAAGAAATTTGGAGGTAAGTACAAGTTATTATTATGGTAATTATCAAACCTAGGTCTGGAATGTATATATATATATATTAAAAATTTAAAAATAAAATAGGAATAACCAGTAAATTTACAATAAGCACTGCATTTGATAACTGTTAAAATTATTGATTTGATTCATGATATACATCTCTGATCTTTCAGTGGATGTGACTTTGGATCCAGAAACTGCTCATTCACAGCTCCAAATTTCTGATGACAAGAGAGAGGTGAAATTTTCTGTGGAAAAAAGTGATTCACCTGATTGCCCCAACAGGTTTGATATGTTTGGCAGCGTTTTGGGACAGAACTGTCTGACTGAAGGCAGAGCCTTCTGGGTAGTGAAGGTTGGGAATAAACGAGGCTGGGACATTGGGGTGGCAAAAGAGGAGGCCAACAGGAAGGGTGCACTCTTCCTCAAACCAAGCCAAGGATACTGGGCTATTGTGCATTATGATGGTGACAAATATGCAGCTCTGGAAGACCCCCCCACCCTGCTGTCCCTTTCAAATAAACCCTGTGAAATAGGCGTGTTTGTTGATTGCAGTGAGAAGTTGGTCTCTTTTTATGACATGGAAGCAAAAACTCACATTTATACATTTACTGACTGTGCTTTCGGAGAAGCTTTAAGGCCCTACTTTAGTCCTCACCTTAACCATGATGAGAATTTGGTTATCTGCTCAGTCAATCCCAGTAATTAACATCACTGTATAGAAAAGGGTGATTTCTATATAACTGTAAACCCAAAACTATGCTGTACAATCAAATTCCTAGACATTATTTTTTTATTTATTTTTTTATATGGAATATATATCAATATACTGTATGGAATCAATGCAATATATCACTGGAACTGGTTACTCAAAAGATCTTATGTGGTTAATAAAGTCACTAAGGCATAAAAGATGTATAGAGAAATGCATTATGTCTCGTCTGTCTACCATAGAGGGCTGGTTGGGGGTCACATTCTGTGTGTTCTCCACAAGGGACCTTGTGTAAATTGTGGTAGAAGGGTTGGGAAGCACTGCTTTAAACAAAGGCACAGAAAGTACAAGCTTTTTTTTACTTTCCACTTTCATTACAGACTTTTAGCAAAAACAATTACAGATTATATACTTCACTCATGAATGGACTCTCTCGCAATTATTGGGAAATACTTATATTGAAAATGCAAAACATACCTGTCCCATAGCCTTTGCACATATTTCCAATTTTGACAATATTAAATACTCTTGTATTGGGTCTGTTGGCCTACACTTGATGAGAGTAAGCTGAAGCTTCATAAGGCAAAAAAACTTTCAGGCACCTGTTATAATTTGTTTCAAAAGGCTTAAAGTGTCCAAAGTACAGGGCTTTGTACAAGGTCCCTTTAAATGCTGAGTGAATATGGAGGTAAATATTGAATGTTTCCACATGATCAGAGTACAGACGAATTAAAACAACCAATCGTAACTTAAATATTTTCTGTAATCTGTCCTGAATTCTCTTATCAATACTTAAAGGTAATTTTGAGTTACCCTTAATGTTGCCATGTCAGGCAATCAACTCTAGCATGGTTACAGAGCTAATGTCCATTAACAGAATTGCAAAAATATCACATAACATATACATGTATCCATAGTCGTACTGAGAGCAACTTACCTGCAACGTACAGCAAGCTCAATTGTTGTTGAGAGTATGCTTTCAATAGAACCAATAACAGAACTTATAACAGAGCCATTGTTTTTTGTTTTGTGCACGAAAGTAGAAATTCTACAATTATAATTTTTATCTATCTGTCTTAAACATTGATCACGTAAGTACACTATACAGCTTTGGGGGCAGGAAATATTCTGTACAGCATAGGCTAACCTGAAAAAAAAAATTTGTGCACATGCACATGTTAATAATAACTTTAATACCCCTAACAAAACCTTGCTCATCGATTCATGATAATCAAGGTAATATTGTCAACTAAGTGTGCTTTCAAGTTTTTGTTTTCTTTGCAAGACCTACCACAGAGGCAGGAAATTCTTATTAGAAAATTACAGTAAGTTATTATGTGCCACACCTTGGTGTGAAGCACTAAAACAAATATGAAACCACGCCTCCAGGAACTTGGGGTGAATTTTAAGGAAGCACTTACTGTAGGCACTGTGACTGGAGTGTAAGATATGGGGAACTTTGTCTGTTATGTTAGGGTGGACAATTCTGCAGAAAGAGTTGGACAATTCTGCAGAAAACTGCCTGGTAAGTCTTCATAACTTTTTTTTTTTTTTTTTTTTTTTTTTTGTAAGTCTTCATAACTAACATACTGTCGTGGCCAAAGGTTTTGAGAATGACCCAAATATTAATTTTTACAAAGTCTGCTGCTTTAGTGATTTTAGATAATTTTTTGTCAGATGTTACTATGGTATACTGAAGTATATTTAAAAGAATGTCATAAGTGTCAAAAGCTTTTTACATTACGTTTATGCAAAAAGTCAATAATTTCAGTGTTGACCCTTCTTTTTCAAGACCTCTGCAATTCATCCTGGCATGCTGTCGGTCAACTTCTAGGCCACATCCTGACTTATGGCAGCCCTTTCTTGCATAATTATAATTAATTATACATCTGACAGAAAAAATATCTAAAAATTAACCTTATAAAGGATTAAATATTGTGGACTGCATAAAATATTCTGATAAATGCATCAATACAAAACAATTATTTGAACTACTCCTGATAGTACTATACTAATTTAAGCAGAGCAGCAGAATTTAAACAGAGCAGCACCTTCCTATTAATCAAATATAATCAGAGAATAATCAGTAGAAAATAAACCTTGAAAGGAAAACTACCCTTCACATGAATACAGTTTTTATGAAACAAAATTAATGCTAATCAAATCCGCTAATCAAATCATTACAGGCTCTGATTCACCAGGACACAAATGAAATTAAAAAGATTTTCAACGCCATAAAGAAGGCAGTTCAGACAGCAGAAGATGAGGTGCTGAGCCCTTTAGAGGACCGGAGAAGACAGGTGGAGGAGGAGGCAGAGGAGAAGAAAAAGGGTTTAAAGGAAAATATAACCATACTGAGTAAACATATCTCAGATTTAAAAAAACTGAGAAATGAAGAAGACCCTGTATTCTTCCTGCAGGTCAGCAACTAATTAATTGTCCTGTTTTTATCAGATTTTTATTTATTTATTCAAACAGTATAATTTATCTCATGATTAAGTTTACTGCATTACATTTTTTTGTAAAACAATGTATACAGTAGGTTTCTAAGGTCTGTTTAAATTATTAATTTAAAACCTAAATATTAATTTAAATGCTTTACATAAATAATAAAATTATATAAAAAGACATAATTAAAATAACATCACACACATACTGTATCTAATCAAACAGAATATATAAAATTAACATCTCATGTTTGTTTAAACACCAAAGAAAACATGTGAGTCTTACGATGGGACTTAAACACCCTTAGTGATGTGGCCTCACGAATAGTCAAGGGTAGGTTATTTCACAATTTGGGTGCCCTGTGGCCTCCTCCCAGTTGGATGTGCCAAGAACACCTCCTTATGGAAGCGTTACTAGATGCTTAAACTACCTCAACTGACTCCTCTTTACGATTCTACTCTGAGTTTCACATGGATGACTGATCTTCTTATTCTATCTCTAAGAGAAAAGCCAGCTACCCTTGTGAGAAAACCAATTTTAGCCACTTGTATTCATGATCTTATCCTTTCAAACAAAGATCGACCAGTAAATTGAAAGCTGTTCCTTTTGGCACAACAATACCGCCAACCTCATGCCAACCCCTCTGGCCAACCACACACTTCATTGTCTCATCACTCGTCTCATCACTCATAAAAAAAAACCCTGAGACACCTAAACTTCTTCACTTGCTGCAATGAGTAGCATTATACCTGGGGTAGAAAATCAATTTCTTGAACCACATGGTTCATCCTCGCGGTTTAACACTCAGCTGCAAACCAATTCAGTGAGCACTGCAGGGCAACTGCAGACTGATGATAACATCAAGACCACATCATCCACAAAAAGCAGCAATGCAATCCTCAGCCCACCAAACTGCATACTCTCTCCTCCATGACTGCGCTTTGATATCCTATCTATGAAAATCAAAAACAGAATTGGTGACAGAGCACAGCCCTGGTGGAGGACAACAGCCTCTAGAAACAAGTCCGACTTGACTGGCAAGATCGCGAACACAGCTCTCACTTTAAGTTTAAAGGCATTGGATGGACCTCAGAAGTGACCCCCTCACCCATACTCTCGCAGGACCTCACTGCAATGTCAAAGAGGTTTATTAACTAAGACAGGCCCTAAGTCTTCAGCATTTCCGGACAGATCTTATCAACTCAGGGGGCTTTGTCACCATAGAGTTGATTGACTACCTCAGTGACCTCACATCAACCATCCGCCATCATCGAACTCTGCCTCTGCAACAGAGGGTGGATTAGTTGAGTTCAGGAGTTTCTCAAAGTGCTTTTTCCACCGCCCAATTACCTCCTCAGTCAAAGTTTTACAGTGCCTCCGGAGCCCCTGAGATAACATATAAGTGTTGGCTTCCTTTTTCAGTTGGACAGCTTTGCTGACCACAGGTGTCCACCATGCTGTTTGAGGGTTACCGGCCTTTGAGGTACCCAGGACCTTAAGACCATAGCTCTCAGCTGCTTCAGTAATAGAAGTTTTTTAACATTGACCACTCTGATTCAATGCCACAGAGATGCTGTAAAACCTCCGCTAGAGGTTGGAATTGAAGACCTCCTGGACAGGGGCCTCCCATAGATGTTCCCAATTCACGCGCACTACTCGTTTGCGATCACCAGGTCTGTCCATGGGCCTTCCTTTGCCACCTTGCCCAACTCACCTCTAGATAAGAAAAAAAATAAGAAAAAAACCCCCAGAAAATCACATTGTAGAATTTTAAAGAATTTGGTTGAAAATTATGGTGAAAAATATACAAGGGCAACATGGACTTTCAACTCCCTCCAAAGATTTTCTATGGGTTTGAGATCTGGAGACTGGCTAGCTCACTTCAGGACCTTGAAATGCTCCATTGAAAATGCGGTGTGTTTGGGATCATTGTCATCCTGAAAGACTTAGCCACGTTTCATCTTCAATGCCCTTGCTGATGGAAGGAGGTTTTCACTCAAAAGCTCACAATACATGGCCCCATTCATTCTTTTCTTTACACAGATCAGTCGTCCTGGTCGCTTTGCAGAAAAACAGCCCAAAATCATGATGTTTCCACCCCCATGCTTCACAGTAGGTATGGTGTTCTTTGGATGCAACTAAGCATTCTTTCTCCTCCAGTCACGAGAAGTAAGTTTTTACCAAACGGTTCTATTTTGGCCTGACCATATGACATTATCCCAATTCCCTTCTGGATCATATAAATGCTCTCTAGCAAACTTCAGATGGGCCTGGACGTGAACTGGCTTAAGCAGGGGGACACGTCTGGCACTGCAGGATTTGAGTCCCTGGCGGCGCAGCGTGTTACTGATGGTGGACTTTGTTACTTTGGTCCCAGCTCTCTGCAGGTCATTCACTAGGTCCCCCCGTGTGGATCTAGGATTTTTGCTCACAGTTTTTGTGGTCATTTTGACCCCACGGGGTGAGATCTTGAGTGGAGCCCCAGATCGAGGGAGATTATCAGTAGTTTTGTATGTCTTCCATTTTCTAATAATTGCTCCCACAGTTGATTTCTTCACACCAAGCTGTTTACCTATTGCAGATTGTGGCTTCCCACACAATTTTGTTTCTGGTGTGCTTTGACAGCTCTTTGGTCTTGGCCATAGTGGAGTTTGAGTCTGACTGTTTGAGGTTCTGGACAGATATCTTTTATACTGATAACAATTCAATCAGATGCCATTAAAACAGGGAACGAGTGGAGGACAGAGGATCCAACAAGAATACAGAGGAAATTACCAATTAATCCTTTAAAAAAAACTACAATGAGATTTTCTGGATTTTTTTTCTTATTTTGTGTCTCATAGTTGAGGTACCTATGATGAAAATTACAGGCCTCTTTCATATTTTTAAGTGAGAGAACATGCGCAATTGGTAGCTGACTAATTACATTTTGCCCCACTGTATGTACAGTATGCATGTCCATATTTACGTACAGTGAAACCTTGGATTACAAGCATAAATTGTTTGTAATTTATTAAAAATATAAATACATCAAAATAATTAACACAGAATATAAAATAAAAATTAACTTGCACTTTACCTTAAAAAAAAGTAAAAAAAAAATCCCAACAGATAAGTGTTTCTGTGCCTGTGCGTGCAGGCGCTGTGTGTGTGTGTGTGTGTGTGTGTGTGTGAATCTAAAGTAAGCTCCCCTCTCCCCCTTCTCGTCTTACACAGTTACCATTCCTCCACTCTTTTCACACACGCGCACATACACAACGGAAACACTGTTTTATTGGAAAAATAATCAAAAAAGTAAAAATAAAACAAATTAACCTGCACTCCACCTTTGAATCGCGACAGAGCAGTGTTTCTGTGTAGAGCAAAGAGAAAGAGTGTGTGTCTGTGAAAGCAAAAGTAGGAGGGGTGTGTGTGTGTCTGTGTGTGTGTGTGTGTGTTGCACATTGTCCAATTACGCTTGCGCACACAGACACATAGAGCAGGCTCAGCCTTGAACAGATGGAGAAAATGGATTTTTAACACCTCTAATGAAACTGCTTTTGCTTTACACACACGCTGTACACACACGCATACAGACACAAAATAAAATATGTTTTACGCACACACACATGGTCACAGTGTTATAGTAAACAGTACATGCGTGCCCGGATGTTGATTATACCAGTAAGAGACGCGGACTAAGACCCAGCAGGGGAGACGATTACCCACAATTCCGCAGCGCAAAAGAAAGAAAAACCTTTGGCTCAGTTGTGATCACATGATGCTCGGCGTCAAAACAAGAAGCGCATGCGTGATACATGATACTTGGTACTCGTAAACCAAGACTTCTTCATTTTCCAAGTCAAAATTTATAAAAAATCTTTGCTTGTCTTGCGAAACCGCGCTACTCGAAACTCGCTTTGCTTTTGTCCATTAATAATAAAATTAAGTGTTGTGGAATTTTTTATGAAGTTACAGTACTTTCTGTTACATTACAACTTTTTGAAACTGTTATTTCCTTATGAGCCTTTCTTTTTTTTTTCCTTTTACAGTATTCAAAAAAGTCTTATATCTAGCAGGAAACTTACTTCCTTTTTCCTTATTGTAAGAGTTATCCTTTTGGCACAATGGTGGATAACAACAAGGACTGGACTTCTGTTTCCTTGGATACTTATTTGAATTTTGGCACAACAAGGAGCATTGAGGTGACCATGATGGCTAATATTAAGGACGAGTTTGAGAAACTCTCTAAAATGGGTGAGGGCAAATAGCTTTTATTTATTTTCACGCAAATGTATTTTAAACTTGCTTTGTTATCAGTGTGAGGACAATTTATTTAATACATTTTTCTTTTACCCTTTAGAATGTTTACGCATTAAGAAATTTGGAGGTAAGTACAAGTTATTATTATGGTAATTATCAAACCTAGGTCTGGAATGTATATATATATATATTAAAAATTTAAAAATAAAATAGGAATAACCAGTAAATTTACAATAAGCACTGCATTTGATAACTGTTAAAATTATTGATTTGATTCATGATATACATCTCTGATCTTTCAGTGGATGTGACTTTGGATCCAGAAACTGCTCATTCACAGCTCCAAATTTCTGATGACAAGAGAGAGGTGAAATTTTCTGTGGAAAAAAGTGATTCACCTGATTGCCCCAACAGGTTTGATATGTTTGGCAGCGTTTTGGGACAGAACTGTCTGACTGAAGGCAGAGCCTTCTGGGTAGTGAAGGTTGGGAATAAACGAGGCTGGGACATTGGGGTGGCAAAAGAGGAGGCCAACAGGAAGGGTGCACTCTTCCTCAAACCAAGCCAAGGATACTGGGCTATTGTGCATTATGATGGTGACAAATATGCAGCTCTGGAAGACCCCCCCACCCTGCTGTCCCTTTCAAATAAACCCTGTGAAATAGGCGTGTTTGTTGATTGCAGTGAGAAGTTGGTCTCTTTTTATGACATGGAAGCAAAAACTCACATTTATACATTTACTGACTGTGCTTTCGGAGAAGCTTTAAGGCCCTACTTTAGTCCTCACCTTAACCATGATGAGAATTTGGTTATCTGCTCAGTCAATCCCAGTAATTAACATCACTGTATAGAAAAGGGTGATTTCTATATAACTGTAAACCCAAAACTATGCTGTACAATCAAATTCCTAGACATTATTTTTTTATTTATTTTTTTATATGGAATATATATCAATATACTGTATGGAATCAATGCAATATATCACTGGAACTGGTTACTCAAAAGATCTTATGTGGTTAATAAAGTCACTAAGGCATAAAAGATGTATAGAGAAATGCATTATGTCTCGTCTGTCTACCATAGAGGGCTGGTTGGGGGTCACATTCTGTGTGTTCTCCACAAGGGACCTTGTGTAAATTGTGGTAGAAGGGTTGGGAAGCACTGCTTTAAACAAAGGCACAGAAAGTACAAGCTTTTTTTTACTTTCCACTTTCATTACAGACTTTTAGCAAAAACAATTACAGATTATATACTTCACTCATGAATGGACTCTCTCGCAATTATTGGGAAATACTTATATTGAAAATGCAAAACATACCTGTCCCATAGCCTTTGCACATATTTCCAATTTTGACAATATTAAATACTCTTGTATTGGGTCTGTTGGCCTACACTTGATGAGAGTAAGCTGAAGCTTCATAAGGCAAAAAAACTTTCAGGCACCTGTTATAATTTGTTTCAAAAGGCTTAAAGTGTCCAAAGTACAGGGCTTTGTACAAGGTCCCTTTAAATGCTGAGTGAATATGGAGGTAAATATTGAATGTTTCCACATGATCAGAGTACAGACGAATTAAAACAACCAATCGTAACTTAAATATTTTCTGTAATCTGTCCTGAATTCTCTTATCAATACTTAAAGGTGATTTTGAGTTACCCTTAATGTTGCCATGTCAGGCAATCAACTCTAGCATGGTTACAGAGCTAATGTCCATTAACAGAATTGCAAAAATATCACATAACATATACATGTATCCATAGTCGTACTGAGAGCAACTTACCTGCAACGTACAGCAAGCTCAATTGTTGTTGAGAGTATGCTTTCAATAGAACCAATAACAGAACTTATAACAGAGCCATTGTTTTTTGTTTTGTGCACGAAAGTAGGAATTCTACAATTATAATTTTTATCTATCTGTCTTAAACATTGATCATGTAAGTACACTATACAGCTTTGGGGGCAGGAAATATTCTGTACAGCATAGGCTAACCTGAAAAAAAAAATTTGTGCACATGCACATGTTAATAATAACTTTAATACCCCTAACAAAACCTTGCTCATCAATTCATGATAATCAAGGTAATATTGTCAACTAAGTGTGCTTTCAAGTTTTTGTTTTCTTTGCAAGACCTACCACAGAGGCAGGAAATTCTTATTAGAAAATTACAGTAAGTTATTATGTGCCACACCTTGGTGTGAAGCACTAAAACAAATATGAAACCACACCTCCAGGAACTTGGGGTGAATTTTAAGGAAGCACTTACTGTAGGCACTGTGACTGGAGTGTAAGATATGGGGAACTTTGTCTGTTATGTTAGGGTGTTGGTGGCATACAGTAGGGTCCCTACTTGTGGGGACAAAAGATGAGAAGCATAGTTTGATTTGGGTTTCCATTGTGTCACTGGGGCAGTTCTGGCTACTCTGGGGGTGTGCTGTGGTGTCTGGCACCAGAAAATTTGGCAGCGGATACTATGGGTGCTGTGGGCTATGAGGTGGGGCCTTCATGAATCAGATTTAATTGTTTGGAGCATCCCATGGGTGCTTGATTGAATCTGGATCTGGGGAGTTTGGCAAAATCAGCAGTCTTGGGTTTTTTCCTGGCTGGGCCCTGACGGCAAGAGGGTGTGATGTGCTGGGTGTTCTGGTGCCTTCTATCATCAGCAGCATTAACTTTTTTCAGTTATTTATACTGGATTGCTTTTTCTGAAAAAAAATTTCATTCTCCATTCACAATAAAAATAAAAACAATACATACCAAAAAAATGTGCTTCATAATACTGTAGAACAGAGACATTGAATTTTTTTTTTTTCTCATCTTTTGTCCACACAAGTAGGGACATTCCCATTTACTTACTTATAATTCTATAATTATTGTATAATTATAATTATTATCTATAAGCTATCTTAAATGTCAAATATGTATTCAGCTTTGGGGGCAGGAAATACTCTGCACAGGATGGGCCAACATGCAAATATGTTTCTGTGCACATGCACATGTTAATAATAGCTTAACCTATACTTAGGGTTATTAACCTATAATAATAACCCTAAGAAAACCTTGCTCATCAGTTCATTATAATCAAAGTATGAATATGAAATGAGAGTGCGGTTGAGAGATTTTGCTATTTGATAATTTACTGAAATCATTATGTGTCACACCTTAGTGTGACTCACTAACATAAGCATGAAACATCACTTCAATGAGTATTGTGTGAAATTTAAGGAAGTACTCAGGCACTGTGGCATCACATACTTAAAAGAAGTACCCCTAAGATGTTTGAAATGCATTATAGTGTTTTATAGTTTTAATGGAATGTACGTAAAGGACTAAAATATAGGTGCACTGCATTTAATAACTGTTAAAATAAAATGGAGAATAAAGACATTTTGTAACCTGATATAGGACAATTAGGCTTTGTTAACTCCTAGCAATTTATTTTAATTATTAATCTGTAATTGTTACAAATTTAGTTAATCTTCATAAGGTTTGAGGAAGAGTGGTACAGAGTGATTTATCAGCAGTTAATAATTGACATTTGTAGACAAATGATGATTCACTGCTGTACTATTGCTGCACCATCCTGTAATACCGTTCAGAGCCATTAGAGGGAGCACAAAACCTTACATATTTTGGGCACAAAAGAAAGAACAAAATATTTAATACATGGTATCGGTTTAAGTAAATAGCCTGACTTATTATACAGCTGTCATTAAGCACATATTTACCTTTATGCACCTTTGGGGGAAAAAACAAACATCTAATATGATCTGAGGGGGAAAAATTCATTTATTTTTTTGATTCATGATATACACTCAGCAAAAAAAAGAAACGTCCCTTTTTCAGGACTGTGTATTTCAACAATAATGTTGGGTAAAATTCAAATAACTTTACAGATCTTCATTGTAAAGGGTTTAAACAATGTTTTCCATGCATATAAGATGAATGTTATTGTAATACAATATATTAAGCATGCTAAATATGCTAAAATAAGTTTATAAAAATTTTGACAATTGATGATAGGGTTTTCAGTTTTCAAATTTGGCTATGTTTCACACTCATTCACCCCACACTCATCCCAGGCTAAAAAAAAAAGTCTTCTATCAGTAGTGCTCTTTATATATATATATATATATATATATATATATATATATATATATATATATATATATATATATATTATGGCAAGCCGTTTAGGAAAATATTCATGAGAGAATTGAATGAAAACTCTATATATATTGAATGAAAAGTCTGAATATATTGAATGAAACTCGATATATATTGAATGGATTCTGAATATATTGATTGGATTCTGAATATATTGAATGGATTCTGAATATATTGAATGAAACTCGATATATATTGAATGAAAGTCTGAATATATTGAATGAAACTCGATATATATTGAATGGATTTTGAATATATTGAATGAAACTCGATATATATTGAATGGATTCTAGTGGACAAAGAGTAGAGGTCTTTGTACAAGTTTCTTTTAAATGTTGAGTGAATATGGAGGTGAGTATTGAATAAGTTTCCACATGGTCAGAGTATAGACTAATTAAAACAACCAATCGTAACTTAAATATCTTCTTCATCATGGAAAAGACCACTTCAGTTAGAATAACGCTTGACTCTTCTTTCTTAGAAGAATAGCAGACGAGAGGACCCGTTACATGGTGGGAAAATGTCCTCCACAATATAACAGAGCCATTTTTTTTCTTCTCATATTTTGTCCACACAAGTAAGTAAATAAGTAAATACCCCTAAAAAAACCTTGCTCATCAAACATGATAATCAAGGTAATATTATCAAATGAGTGTGATTTTAAGATGTTGTTCTCTGCAAGACAGCGGCAGTAAATTGTGTCATTCTTAATAGAAAATTACAGTAAGGCATTATGTGCCACACCTCAGTGTGAGGCACTGAAACCACACCTCCAGGAACATTGGGTGAATTTTAAGGAAGTACTTAGGCATTGTATCATTATGTATACAGAGGAGTACCCGTAAGATTTTGAAATGCATTATGGTGCTTTACAGTTTCATGAAATATGGAATACTAAAATACAGATGTAGTTTCCTTACTGGCACTGGGCTGTCAGAAAAACTGGAAAAATTGGCATACTGAAGTGTAAGATATGGGAAACATTGTCTGTTATGTTAGGAATTTGATGGCATAGTTTATCTCCTCTTGACTCCTCTGGTTGCCCATTAGTATTAAAATCACCTATGTTTTGGGCAGTTCTGGCTCCTCTGATGGTGTCCTGTGGTGTCTGTGCACCCGAAAATTTGGTTGCGGATCCTATGGGTGCTGTGGGTTATGGTGTGGGGCCTTTCTGGATCAGATTTGAATGTTTGGAGCAACACATGCGTATTTGTTTAAATCTGGGGAGTTTGGAGGTAGCAATAACTTTTTTTCAGTTATTTGTGTGGATTGGCTTTTCTGTGGGATCAGACAGGACAGGCTGGCATTTTTTTGTCCCCCTGCATGGGTTAGCTTGGGTGGTCATGATCCTGTAACCAGTTTACTGTAATATAACTGATATACTCACTGTTAAAGTGTTACAGTTATTTACGACAATTGACCATGTCAGACTTTAAAGTAAAATGTTAGCACTGTTTATTATCCAGTGAATAAGGAAATTTATAATAATGAAGTTTATTATAACAGTGAATAAGGAAATATATTTTGGAACTATAATATTTCATGTTTTTTAAAGGGGACTTTCTTAGAATTCATGGCACGGTTAAGCTGTTTTAATGTATTTGACAATTTTCATCAATGTTGCGCCATTTGGTCCAGTCAGCCTGCGCTTGATGGTGAAGATTCATTAAGCACTAAATCTTTGCAGTCACCTGTTAAGTGTCCACTAGGGGCCTCTGGTGGTCAAATGTACAGTATAGAGCTTTATACAAGTTTATTTTAAATGCTGAGTGAATGTGGAGGTAAGTATTAAATATATGGATATAAGGTGACCTTGAGTTACCACTGACATTGCAATGTCAAGCAATCAACTCTAACATCATGAAAGAGCTAACATCCATTATCAGAACTACAAAAATATCACATATCCTTAGTCTTACTGAGAGCAACTTACCTGTGGGTTACAACTGAGGCATCTCATGTGACCAGATAACAGCAAGCTTAGTTTTTTGTGGGGAGTATGCTATCAATAGAGGCATTGTCAAGATGGGGAAAACCTCTCCAGTCAGGAAAAAAATGCTTGATTCTTCCTTATAAACAGAGAAGAGGACCCAATACATACCAGCAAAATGTCCTTTTAACAGAACAGAGACATTTTTTTCCCTTCTCATGTTTTGTCCACACAAGTAGGGGTTTTCCCTTTGATTATTGTATAATTATAATTATTATTGATAAGTTGTCTTAAATAGCAAATGTGTATACAGCTTTGGATACAGGAAATACTCTTCACAGGATGAGCTAACACGCAAAAATGTGTTTGTGCACATGCACATGTTAATAGTAGTTTGAATACCCCTAACAAAACCTTGCTCATCAGCTCATGATAATTAAGGTAATATGGGCAAGTGAGTCTGCTTTTAAGAGGTTTTGCTATTTTTTTGGGAAAAATTACTGAAATCATTATGATTAGTGTGACTCACTGAAATAAGCATGAAACAACACCTATGAGCATTGTGTAAATTTTAGGGAAGTACTTAGGCACTGTGGCATCACATTCTCAAAACAAGTACCCGTAAGATATTTAAAACGCATTATAGTGTTTTATAATTTTCATGGAATGTACCGAACTAAAATACAGGAGTAAAAGTTTCATTGCTGGCACTGGAAAACTGGAAAAAAGTGGCATACTGGAGTGTAAGCTATGGGTAATGTCTGTATGGGAATGTTTTGCTGTACAATTTTGAGGGGATAGTTTGTCACTGCTTGGGCCCTTAGAGGTAAATCTCACTGTAAATCAGTACAATGTCATTCTGACTGATCAGGTTGATTATATGACTAAACACTTGTATCCTATATTTACAAGGCACTAGGTCTCAGTAAATGGATTCCTAAGTATGAAATTCTGTATACAATGATCAGCCATAACATTAAGACCATTCACATTAAAACCACCTATGTTTTGAGTGCCTATTATGCCACTGGGACAGCTCTGGCTTCTCTGGGTGTGTGCTACAGTGTCTGGCACCAGGAGATTAGACCAGCACTTTTGGGTGCTACAGTATGGTTCGTAAGCTAAGCCTTAAATGGATGAAAGATTTGTTTGGAGCATGGGCTAACCGCTTAGGTTTTTTTTTTTTTTTTTTTTTTGTACATGCACATTGTAAATTAGAGCTTCACTGACTAATAAAACCTTGCTTATAAATCCATAATTATAATTCAGTAACATTGTCAAATGTTGTTGTTCTCTGCAGCAAGACCTACCTTAAAGGCAGTAAACTGTGCCAGTCAAAGGTGGTACAATTCTAATTGTAAAAAATTACAGTAAGGCATGATGCCAAACCTGAATATGAGTCACTAAAATGGATGGCACCACACCTCTAGGACCATTGTATGAATTTTATGTTGGTACTTAGGCACTGTGCCATTACATAACCAAAAGAAATACTTGTAAGATATTTAAAATGTATCATAGTGTTTCATGGTTTTTGTGGAATGTGCAAGACCAAACAATGATTGTACTGTAGAAGGTTCCTTGTTGGCACTGAGCTGGAAAATAGAGGCAGTGTAAGATTGTAAGATATGTAACTGTCACTTATGGATGCATTATATATACATAATATATAATGCATCCATCATTATAATAATTTTGCTCAGCTTGACCTCTTAAAAGGAAGTATTACTGTAAATACTTCCTTTTAAGAGCTCAAGTGAAGTAAAACTATGCCAGATAGAGAGTATATAAAATAACTAAATAAAAAGAAAAGTTATTTTAACTGATCAGTACATTGGATACAGGATCATAGGCACCCAAGCCTCAGCCATGTCCTCAGGGACAAAAATGCAGCAAAAAAATTAAACTGGTAATGACAGAAAGTTCAGTGCACCACAGCCAACAGCAAGCGGCCACAGACTCGGCCTCAATTCACTGAGGTTTAGTGTCT
This sequence comes from Clarias gariepinus, assembly GCF_024256425.1. Lineage (NCBI taxonomy): Eukaryota > Metazoa > Chordata > Actinopteri > Siluriformes > Clariidae > Clarias > Clarias gariepinus. The sequence continues at coordinate 17,746,394 of NC_071119.1, forward strand.
TGTGAATATAGAAACATATGGTAACAGGTTTAACTAGTGGTGCACTGGGTGTTGTGGTGCCTTTCTGTCATTACCAGCAGTTACAATTTTTTTTGCTGCATTTCTGTCCCTGAGGACATGCCTGAGGCTTGGGTGCCTATGATCCTGTATTCAATTAAGTGGTTTATATATATTTCTCAAGGAAGTTTATTTTTTGGAAGAATGGTATTCCAACCTATGGCAAGGTACATTGAATTATTTTAATAGCTTGTGGTTTCAAACATTTGGCAAATGCGACCTGTTTTAACTGTTGACTACAAGTTGCAGTAGTGGAATTTTCCTTTAAATAGTACACAGGTCCCTAATTGTACTTGTCCGTAAATAGTTCAGCATATGCTGTCTTTCCTTGGCAGCTCGAGTTTTATGATTATTTTTTTAACACCTGTTTTGATACCAATGTATCTAATGCCAAAATGTGTGGGCACAGACTACTCTACATACTGTATCTGTGGAGAATGGTCTGTAGAGAAATAAAAGTATGTACTGTATACAGAACGGATGTACTTTTCTTATTATCATAAAGACAGGCAGTTAATCACTTCAATTAAGTGCAATAATACATGTGTTTAAATTGAGCAGCTCTTTTCCTGTGGTCTTTATGATAATTTAGGAAATTAAACACATAGGCACAATCATGTCTTACAAAGAAAAAAGGTGTTATACTGAATTATTTTCTAAGATTTTAGTATTGGCAGTTTGGTATGTGGATACCTCCTTTTTAATTTTCAAAACATTTTTTTAAAGTTAATCAGAAATGCTTCATTCCATGAACTCGAAAGATATCTATTTACAAGCTGTGTTTTTTCCCATAAAAACCCACAGACACATTGCCAGAGTGGTCAATAAATAACACAAGGCAAATGGTACCTGTGTGTGTGTGTGTGTGGGGGGGGGGGGGGGTGTACGTGTGTGTGTGTGTGCACCTGTACGTATTTAAAAATGCTTCTCATTTCTCGTGTCTTCCTGCTGCCAACACAATGCCTCCCAGCATGTTTTATCTCCTCTTCCTTCTGCCTGCTTGCACCCTGTCTGAGGTTTCCACGTTCAAAAAGTGTCCTCAGTTTTTTTTTTCTGCAGGAATCCATCCAACAGTGTTGTACGATTCAGTGGACAACACTCGTTACACACAGATATGCCAGTGCCTCCTCGACCAAAATGAGAGACCCCAATATTTCTATGCCACTCTGTATGACACCAAGAATAAAATCCCTGTTTACTCAGCCTACGAGTTTCGACGTGCAGATGTTGACAGGGTTGATCGCTGGTATGTGGAACCACAGGTAAGAACATTTATGACGACATGAAAAGTATGTCAGAATAGTTATTATGTTGAAAAATAGCTATTTATTATACTGCACCTGTATTTTGGGTCATTTTTAACAAGTTGCTGTTTAACAGGTAATAATTTAAAATTTGCAATAAATATGTCTGCATGTGTATGTGTGTGAATATATTTTTAAAAATGCTCATGTTTGCAAACATGCAAATTGATGGATGTGTTTTGTCAAACTTACAATGTGAGAAAGAGCCAAACATTTTTTGCATATTTTACAAAAAACATGCCAGCAATGAACTTTACAGGCGTTCATTATCTGACCATATAGCACTCAGGTTAGACTTGCTCTAGAATTTTCTGCCACTGGCTGTTGTTTTATTATGTCGTATATCACATGTTCTTTAATTTACACTGTTTCTGATTTAACCTTTTAACTTCCTTTTAACTTTAACCTGCATTATTTTGACAAACATTGTGTTTGGCATTCCTAATAAATAAAATATAATATTACTTATTGGAATCATTAATTCCATTCTTTTGAACAAAATACTGTAACTTATTACATTATAAAGCCATGAATACTCCAACTTCATTCATCGATATCATATCATAAACACTACTGAGCACGTTTACAGAAGCACATCAAAGTCATTGTAGTTATTTAATATGTTCTATTTTATAACAAATCATGAATACAGCACTAATTAGAAATTCTAGGAAATAAATTATATGTACTCTCAACACTAGCAACTTATAATAATAATCTTTAAGTTAAATATTAAACTTTTGTATTTAAAGTTATTGTGTTGTTTAAATGCTAACATTGGTTTATATTGGTTTATAGATCTATAAATATACTGTATCTTCCCCACTATGACTGCAAGCTCGCCAAGAACAAATTATTATGTTTCCTCCACCAGACTTTACGTCAGACATACTGTACTGCAGCTTGTTCTTTCCAAATATTGCAATCTTTGTACAAAATCAGTACACAAAACATTTTTCTAATACCTTTTCGCTGTGGCGTCACTGTGATATCTTACGAAAAGCTAAGGCGTGAAGCTATGTTCTTTCCAGTAAGCAACAGCTTTCTTTGTAGTGTCCTGCCATGGACACTTGTTCATTGTTTTATGTATTGTAGACTCATAAGCACATATGTTAGCCATTTCCAATGATGTCTTCAAATCCTTGGTACTCGTGGTTGTTTACCTCGTTGTGCTCTTTGGGTAATGAAGAATGGGTTTGAGTGTTTTTTTTTTTTCAAAAGTAGCTCTGGTGATAATATATATATATATATAATTTTTTTAACCAACCAAAACTTTCATACTTTTAAAAACTGATTCTAGGTGGTAAATTATCATACTGTGATTTTTATTGCTTTTACTTACTATTGTATTTAAACTTTTCATTCAGTATAAAATTTTTCTTTAAACTAACAGCCCTTTTCTGTCTTGACTTTTAAAGTTAGATGGAGGAAATCTTGTATGTATGGCATCTCAGGGCAACGTCCCGTCACCCAATCGAGGACAGCGGCAGGCTCTAAACAGTGATTATGAGGGATCTGGCTATGACAAGGGCCACCTGTTCCCTGTTTACCACACTCACAATGCAGACACCATGCTGGCTACCTCGACGCTGACCAACGCAGCTCCTCAAGATCCTAGTTTCAACCGTGGTCAGTGGAAAAAGCAGGAGGAAGATATGGCCAAAGCAATGCAGCAAAACTGTGATAGGGCTTACATTGTCACTGGTGTAGTCCCTGGGAATCAAGTAATTGGGAATAATGTAAGAGTGGCGCGTTATTACTGGAGTGCTTACTGCTGTTTTGGAAACAGTGGTTCACTAAGCTCAGCTGGCTACATTGGTCCTGATAACAATGGTCAAGTGCAGCAGGGCAGTGTGATGTGGCTGGAAAAGCAGCTTAGCGGGCATTATGGGTCTTACTTCAGTATCTTTCAAGGCTCATGCTAATACTAACCATACCATGAAGTACTATCAGTGTGAAAGGAACATGTTTTAAAAATATATAAAATCAGAATTTTAAATGATTTGAGTTTTTGCACCTATTATATACACAGTGGAACCTTGGATTGTAAGTAACTTGGTCTGTGAGTGTTTTGCAAGATAAGCTAAATTCTTTAATTAATTTTAACTTAATAAACGAGCGAGGTAGAACGCATGCACTTTGTCTGCCGAACGTCACATGATCACAACTGAGACAATGGTTCTTCTCTTTCAGACACTGCTGGATTGTGGGTAATAGCCTCTCTGTCAGAGAGCAGTCATTCTGTTTGTGTGTGCACCCGCGCACCAAAGTGTCATTAGAGTGGCTTCTTGTTAAAAAAGTTTCCAGCAGTGTTTCCATCATACCGAGTCACAGGATCCTTTTCACAGGCTGTTTCACTCCATACTACTAGTCTGACAGATCCGCTGAATCCCACGGTTTAGATGAATCAGTAAGGACATAATAGTATTTTGAGTCTTTTTTGTTTCTGACCATAAAACGAGAATAAAAAATGAATGAAATTTATTTCACATAAATGAAAATTAAACAAATTATTAAAATAATTATAAATATATCAACAGTCTCTAATATTTTCATTTTTATGGGTTAAAAACGGATTAAAGACTATCTGGTATAATTAGTTTTTTTTTAAGTTTTAGATATTTTAAAAAGTATGGTAAAGCTGAAATTTGAGCTTGAGTTTTCATGCATATAATACAGTCATTGTATACATTTAGCTAAAGCATCACACTGTTAGCATCATTAGCATTACCATTGTGGTGAAGTTGTGTTGTGTTGGAAACCAGCCTGATGTGATACAAATCCCAGAGCCGTTTTTTATCCAAGTTTGTCATAATACACATCTACATCACACCATCATGTAACAAATATGTTTGGTGTTACTAAAATCAGATTGCGTCCAATCTGTGAAAGTGAAACAGCTGCGGTTTATATCATTGTGATATGGATTCTGCCTATTTTTACCAGCTTTCTTCACAAGGGGCACTCAACAAATCCTCAGAATCCACCGAATCCTTGGATTCATAAACACACGCTGAGTCTGACAGATCTGGCTGGTTCACTCCGCGCTGTGAGTCCGGCGGATCCGCCAAGCCCCACGGTTTAGATGAATCAGACGAATCAGTTCCCCCTATTTTGAGTCTAATCATGCAGGAAGTTTTCTAAACAACTCAGTCAGCCACTTGTTTCTACAGTTACTAGCTAACAACTACTTAAAACAAATTATTTGTGTAATTATCAGTTTGTATTTATGTATGTTGTTGTTAGCAACAAGATAACTTAGGACTTAACTAATCAGAGTAAAGGAAGAGAAGGATTAGTAATTCGTGAATCATATCAAGGATAAGGTTATTTAACCCAGATAAATCTGCATTTGCTCATCTCTAGTGTAAAGGCGAGGAGTGTGTGTGTGATGGGGCACAGTGTTAAATTACGTGAGCTCAAAGAAAAGGGATGTTTAACCTCTTAAATGAAACTTTCTTTTGCTTTACACACACACGTTATAATAAACAGTACATGCGCGCTGTATATATATATATATATATATATATATATATATATATATATAGAGAGAGAGAGAGAGAGAGAGAGAGAGAGAGAGACACACAATACAACGCCTTTAATAATCAGTTATTATTAGATCAGCATTCACTTAGCTGGTGTTTGAAAACATAGGATGACATTAGGTGTGGCTTCTGCTGGGAATCAGGTGTTTACATTGTGTGAATGTAAATTCTTTAATACATCCTTCTGCTCTTTGCTGTAGGACAACATGAAAAAACTTCATTTTACAGAAGTAAAATTAAATTACAGAAGTAAACAATTCATCCCAAATTTTCAGAATTTGTTTCTCACCTAGTCATTGCTAAGCCTTTACTATGTTCTGTACCCGAAATGTAAAGGGCTAGTGCAAAATAAATAGAAATTAAAAAAGAAAACCATGAAAAATTTTATGAAATATCAGTATGTTGTTCATAAGTAACCAAAAAAAAATCACACTATTATAAAAGTGCAATTTACTTATAGTACATTTAACTCATTTTTAATATATTTAAATAGCATCCATAAAATTGTCATTCACACAAGCATTTTACAAAAAAAAATTATCAAATTAAAATAAAAAAGTATTATTATTATTATTATTATTATTACAGAACGTAAGTGTGCTTAGCAAATACCTTTTTGTCAAAAAAATCATATTTGTTTTAGAATATTATTTAAAATGTTAATTTAACTGATTTGAGTTTTGACACTTGTCATGGTATATGTGTATAATATTATGTCCACACAATACAGCACCACACCTCTCAAATATAAATAAATGTTTCATAATGCATATGATGTACACACCATGCAATGTGTTTCATAATCAATTATAATTAGAATAGCATTCTTAGCTGGTGTCTATAAACTTAGGATAAAAGGAGTTAGGTGTGGCCAGAGGTGTCAAGTAACGAAGTATACATACTTTGTACTCCTTACATTTTAAAAATAGCCTCGTTACTCCTATTTTATTTCAGCTTGTCATTTAAAAAACAAACAAAAAAACATCCAGATAAATTGCGCCATCCGGATGGAGCAAATTTGATTGTGGTTGGATGAGAAGTCTTACTATTGGTTGGTACACGATCCATCGCACCTGCACATGACATCACGTCACACACTCCAGCAAGGACATTTGAATAAAATAGCATTTTCATTTGATAAGGTTGTAATAAGTAGACGAAGATGTCCGTGATAGAGACTCAAGATTCGAGCAAAATGTCACAACCAACCACCAAAAAAAAATTGATTAATCACTTGTATTAATCATTAATTCTGACAGCACTAATGTTTATTGTAGACAACCATACAGGGGTAATTGTTACTAAGCCTGCCCTGGGTACACTAATTTTCTTGTATGTTGCCCTCACAGATTTCTACAGCTAAGCTTGGATGTACATTTACATTCCAATAAAGGGTATCGATGACATGCCTTTGAAGTTTAACTTTTTGCACCATTAAAATACTTATAGGCAACTAGTTATTATATCTTCTTCTCCATAAAACATGTTAATGCTCAGTAGTACACATATATGGTTCTTTAATGTATTTGCATTGTACTAAAATGCATTCTTTTTCAATTGCCGTATACAGTATCCCAAACCACTACGGCCATTAAAAAATACAACAAAAAAAACAACACCACATTTTAATTGTTTTATAAGGTGTTAGTGCAGTATATAGGCCCGTGGCACAGCCTGATGCTTTTATCCTTAATGCTTTTTTCCCCTCACGTTACTTTTCCTTTTATACTTTAAGTAGTATTGAAACCAGTACTTTTACACTTTTACTTGAGTAAAAAGCTTGAGTTGATACTTTAACTTCTAAAGAAGTCTTTTTAAACCCTAGTATCTATACTTCTACTCAAGTAATGAATGTGAATACTTTTGACACCACTGGGTGTGGCTTCTACTGGAAAACAGGTGTGTATATTGTGTAAATGTGAGTTTGTTTAATGCACCTTCTTGCAAAGCATCAAATGCACATACTGTATTAATTAGAAGTTACACTGAAGCATAACATGTTTCTTATTTCTCACCTAGTCATTGCAAAGGTTTTAATATGTTTTTTACCTTTACACTGTTTAAAATAAATCTGTAATTTCTAGAATAAAATAGTCCATATTTGTTTTTCAACATCATTTCTTCTATTCAACACATGTTTCCACCAGGTGCATTACGATGCATTTTTCATGTCTAATCTATTTTGCTTCTAAAAATACATCTGAAAGCAATAACCCATTAATCAGGTAGCACATTTTGAACCAGATAGTTTTTTTAGGTACCACTTGTTTGTTTTTTTTTTGCCTTGTTTTTCCTTGATTTCCTTTATATTTCATCCTAATTTATTAGAACAACAAGTTAATATTTCTGATGTCAGATTCTACTGTGACTATAAAATTCTTGCACCTATTGTAGGTTATTAAACATCCAAGCACAACTACCCTGCAAGATCACTCATTCGGACTGCACAAACTGAGCTCCTCAATCTACAGTATGTTTGTGAATAACATACATACGACCTGCGACTCATCTAAAAGAAAAGGCAACAGCTTACGTAGATGTCAGTACCTTTGCTTGATTTGTCTCACATGTAAGTGGTCGGATAGCATTTACATCATTATAGTTCTGTGCCTAATACACACTATGAAGAAACAGACCTACTGTCTAGACCTACCAACACGGTTGTTTTTGTTGCTAGAAGTTTACTTTAGTTATCACATCTACTATACCTTAGGTTTTGGCCTAGCTACAGTATGTACTGTACATGTAAAAAGCCCAATAACATTCTACTGGACATATCTTAATAAAAGAAGCACAAATATTCAGGTGATTTATTTTATTAAAATGTACTTTAGAAAAATAATAGAAATAAAGGATCCTAAAAATAAAAATTAGGATTTAAAACAATATTTTGAATAAGCCAAATTTACAAACTGTACATAGTACACATTTACAATAATGTTTCAATGATAAAAGGTTAAACATCAACATTGTACACAAAAGGGTTAAGGTACAAAAAGGAACCAGCTCCTTTCCATTTTTTCTTTCTTTCTTTTTCTGTGTGGAAAGATCATTGCTTTGTAGTTATATACATACTAAAAGGCAAATATTTAAAAAACAAATTTTTTGTTTGTTTAAATATGATTAACCCTGAGCTATGATTCCTTCAATTTAGCTAAATCGGGATTCAAAGCTGAGTCTATGTAACAGATCACTAAAATAGTACATAAATTAGCACATACAGATTATTCACAAAAGTGCTTGTACAATAATGCATATTTAAATCAGATGAATATCTATTAAATGTAAAATGATCACACAACTCTGTACAGACTTTCAGACTGAAAGGTATATTGTGTGATATCAATGTGATTAATGGAGATCAATCAAATGGCACAAAGTTGTCCACATTTATGTGGTAGCTGTTGTTATTTAGGTGCTCCCATGCTTCTGTCGTTCTCTGCTCTTCTCTTCTGGTAAGAAAGTAAGAATTCATTTCATCCTTTTTCTCATCTTGGTTTTGCCAGAATTTTTCAAGTCCACGTTTCATTTCAAGGACCTCCTTTCTCTCCCGATTCATCTCTGCTTGCCGTTTTTCTAAAAGGTCCCACTCTCTCTTCAGCAACTCCTTCTCTTTCTCAACTTGCTTTTCTTTGTGTTTCAACTCCATCCACCTCTCTTCTAAATTGCCCTTATGCATAAGATGCACTGATTGGTTCTTTCCTTCATCAAGTTCACACATCTGAAGCACTCGCTCTTTTTCTGAAATGAGAAATTAGACTTTCTGGTTAGAAACCTCAGTTGTGTTGGACTAATGGTACTTAGTTATTAACTTAGTTAACCCAGTGTAAGTATGTATCCAATGTTGTAAACATTAAAGCACTTTTTGTAAGTCGCTCTGGATAAGAGCGTCTGCCAAATGCCTAAATGTAAATGTAAATGTAAATGTAAACCTAACATAAGAGGTGGAAAAATCTACAAAATATATGAAACTAAAAAGTTCCATATGGAGCATTTTTGTTTATATTAAAAGTAAATTGTCCACCAATTTAAAAACAGTAAAATAAAAAAAAACAGTAAAAAAGTTAAAAACAGTAAAAAAAAAAAAAATTGTCAATTCTTGAATTATGTTTCATTATGCAAAACATGCAACGTATTTATCTATTTTAATACTAAGTTAATTCAGTACTGTGCAAAACGAATAGAAATGAAAATAAGACAACTTGAAAACAGATTTGAATATAGAAATTTTCTCATAGACTTGCAGTATATTGTTCATAAATAATTCTTAAGGAACTAAAAATTCAATAATATATATTTTTAAATCATATTATTATACTATTATATTATGATTAATTCATACTAATAAATCTGTAGTAAAAAGAAGAAAAAAAAGACTCAAAGCATTTAAACTGAATATTCAATGTATAAAGACACTAATAAGGCATAAATCAATGGCTGCTTACAAAATGTTCTTTTAAAACCTGTGCTCATAAATGGTTTCAAAATTTCAATTCATAGAAAATGAAAGTAGTTTTGACTGACCTAGCTCACGGTACAGTAAAGGCTCACAGTGGAAAAGTGCATTGTAGAACCCGTCACTCTGTATCATCCCATGCTCATCCAAAACTCTGAACATGCAGCGCATCCTCGCCTTGCTTCCATCCTTTTCACACACCTGGAAGTATTCGCTTTCCGTGATCAGGCCCTGGGTGAGCATTCGGTTGGCCACTGGCTCCACTTGCCTCACTGAGTGAATGAGCTTCTTCCTCACCATATGCACATATGCAGCATGCTCTGAATAGGAGAAACAACAGTATGCATGAAATTTTCAGTATCCAAGTAAATTTTAAACATGAGAATTAATAACTTAAATCAAGGATTCTGTCATTTTGATACCACAGAAAGAAAGTGCGCCTAGTAAATTTATTTTGTGCTCAGTCAATACATTAGTTTTACATTCTGTGAAATATACATACAATAGTTGTACCTAAACAAGAACATATATTGAAGATTAATGTTTTTATGCGGTTTATAAAAAAAAAAAAAATTAATAATCTATAGTCAGCTAAACAAAATGCTCCGAGAAAATACATCAAAATAGAAATATGAGAAATAAAATCTGCAAAATTAACTTTTATGCAACATACCCATCTGTAGAGTAAGCTCAGGCTCAAATTCCTGTAGTAGTCTGTAAAGTGCATTGCTTCCCTGTTGTCCTTTGCTAGACAAAGCCTGCAACAGCTGCTTCATTCGATCCTGAGAGCTTGGAGCTGCTACAATGGTCCTGTATGTGTCCTCACTCAACAGACCCTGCTTCAGCAAATCTTTACATATTCTTCGTGTCTCATTCACACGCTCAGCCAGCTGATCCATACAGATCATTACCAAATCTGCACACACAGACATAGAATAAACATTAGGAGATAAGTAATAGTTCTTAGCACTAATGCACTTTATATGCATTATACCCATAAGTAAGTACAGCGAAGTGCTTGTTAGGTCATGTACAGTATGCTCATCTTAATTATTTGATTGTGTTAAAATAATGTAAAATAAAAATGTATAAACGCTAGATGTGATTTCTTAAACATGAATGGTTTAAAGTTTAGCCTTCTCCAAAAGTGTAACTCTTCTTAAAATTAAAAACGTGTTAGTGTTCTCTAGTCATTCTGAGCTCCGGGAAATAAGCGAGCTGCAATGACGCCAACACAGTCAAGACGGGTGCATGACAAGCATCTTACTTTAAACTCTCACTTTAAGACTATTTAAATAACTATTTATATATAAAATCATATAGCACTGTAAATGATAACAAAATTTTATTGTAATAATACTTAATTATGTCAATATAAATTAAGGCAAAATTCTGTATAATTAAAAATAGGTTCATAATTATTAGGCATTATATTTTCTATATTGTCAGACTTTTTCATCTCTGTTCCCACACTGATATGGTTTCACAGTATCACTGTCATTAGTATTGTTTTGTTTGTTTTTTTCATTCTGTTCTTTCATTTTCAGTAAACATTCCTGACTGACATTTGATAACCGGGGATTTTTAGAACAAAAGTATACTTTAAATTCCACATTCAGGAACTGTAGCAGTCACATTTAATCTGAATCTGAATCTTGAAACTATAAAATTATAATCTAATAAAAAATGTAATAAAAGATTAATCTTTTTGGTCATATGGGAATTATGTTCAAATCGGTAAGATTAAGGTGTACTGTATATTTCTGCAGAACAAGTATCTACAAAAATATGTACTAGTTGAATGAAGAGAAGGTATTTTTCTTGAATGTTTTCTGAATGCACCTTTTGTTTTATCAAGCGTCACAAAGTACAAGTAACGTGACGTGTGTCATACATTACTGTCCTTTTTTCAAACGTCTATGTACTGTGTAACATTTCATAATATACTGTGCTTTTTTAGTATTTTAGTCATTTAGCAATCACCTTACTTAAGGGTCTCTCAGCCTAATTGCATCATTACAGTATAATAAAGTAAGAATCTTAAAAAAAAAAAAAAAAGTACACATGAAATTTGTATTTGGGAATCACAGTATAATGGCACAATAAATGATCAATTTGTGTCATGTCATGGAAACATTTACATTAGGATGAAGCAAAAATATACAGAATGTATTAATTTATAAATAATTATATTTAATTTAAAGAAATAAAGTATTGATACACTTTTTTTTTTTGTTTTCCTGAAGCAAGTATACATTTTGTGGGCTGATTCTGTATATGATGTAGTTAGGTCAAACTTTTAGCCTCCTTATTAAAATAGATGAAAATGCAGAGATAAAACATCTTATTGTCACTCTGACTTTTTTACATAGTTCCCCAAAATAAACATTCACAGTTATAATATATTTTATATGTCCTGTTTATTGTAATAATACAGTAAATGTAATTATATGTATTGTACCTTTTTGTTTTTAATACATTTATAATAAATCTATAATGATTTGGCATCAAAATTGTTCATCTCGTAATACTTTGCCAAACATCTTACTGTAGGTACATGTCATCATTGTTTAAGCAATAGTTAAAACAGGACTGGATTAGCCACTATTTTTCTGCATTACTCAATTCAGAGGATGATTCATACATTACATTTTATAATACTCAGTTGTCCACTTACCCTGAGGTTTTGCCTGTGATATTCCTGGAAACATGATAACTGTAGAACACAAAGAAAAACATCAGTCATGCATGCAAATCAGGAAATAAAACAGTATGTTCTCATGTGCCTGTGTAACTGTGTTCTGTGTAATCAGATCCATCCATCCATCAACAGACAAGCACACACACACACATTTCACTATTTGAAAGAAACCTAACTTTAATCCTCATATATATATATATATATATATATACTGTATAACAGCTTTAACATTAACAACACCACACCATGAATTGAAAAACACTGATAATCAATTTTACATTGATTTTCAATATACAAGTAAACTACTGTCACAGGTGACAAAAAACTGAATTTTACATACAGTAAAAACAGCATTTTTTTTAAATAAAACGGCATAAAAAATTGAACAAATATAAAGAATGGGGAATAAAGTGCAGGTATTTTCAGGTGTATGTGCTTTGCGATCTCACGCTGAGCTAGTTGTAATGTAATTACAATTAATGTTTTATCCCTAAATTGTGCAAGTAAAATATGTAAACATAATTGTAGTACACAATTAAGCATAATCAGTAAATTAGCTTATTTGGGTGATACAGCACACAACTGAGAAAAAGAATAACCATCTATTACCATTACCATTCTATTATCATAACCATTTAGCTATAAAATCTTGTAAATTTGTGTGTGTGAAATAAATATTACTCTATTTACTTTAATTTATTCATTTATTAATTAACTTAGAATTATGTATACAACATTTGTATTTATATAGGAGTATTTTCAACAGAAAATCCCACTATTCATAAAAAAAATTAAACTAATAATGCTATAATTAATATGCCAATATATAATATTGAAACTTATTATTATTAGTAGTAGTTTATTGTTATTATTAGTATTATTATTAGTATTATTATTATTATCCTCTAAATCTTACACAAATTACATCTAAATCTACTTTTATTTAAGAAATATTTTATATATGTAAGTAGGTTTCCTTCAAATACTAATTCTTACCTGTTCTTCTCTTGCCCTGTTCTGCTTGCACTTGTTGGATGTGTTTTTGTGTCTGTATGCCTTCACAGAAAGGTTTATATACCTTACCCAGTGACATATCTCAGCAGTTAATCATTTGTAACCTGCATTTCCCAGCCTGTACTGCCTGTAGCAAGACTTGATTTTCCTGTTTCTTACAATTCCTTAATAGCTGTCTGGAAATGATCCGGGACTTGCCACCTAAGTTAGATAACTTTTAAATTAAAAGGATATATTGTGGATCGATGGAATTTATATGAGGAATTATATTTGAGGAATTAAAAAAAACATTTGTAAAAATTGTGCAAGTAAAAAAAGTTTGCACATCTCAATATTTAGTAACACTCCCTTTGGCAGATTTCCGAACTTGCAAATTTTTGTGATGCCAACTTTAAGACTGACTAATATTATTTTAGTTTTGGTAACTATTACTTCATTCAGAAAAGTCCCGCATGCACAGCATGTTTGAGATCTATCGACAAATTTTCCATGATGTTTAAATCAGGAGATGTGAGGGCCATTTCAACAGCTTCTGCTTTTGATCATGGTGTATTTTCAGGTATGTTTAGGATAATTTTTATGTTGTGGGTAAAACTTTTTTTCTGCTGCAGTTTCTTGACACATTAGTTTACAGAATTAGTTTACAAAATGTCCTTACAGAATGTCCTGCGATTCCATCCTTTTTTCCTATAAACCCATGCAGTGTTTCCTGGGTCACTGGCACACAAAATGACAAAAACATCCACACCCATGCTTAACAGTTGGCCAAGTGTTGTTTTTTTTTTTTTTTTTTGTTAATAACTCCTTTTGTCCTTGCATCCTTCCACAAATGCCTTTTGCTTACTTTTTTATTTAATTTTAAAATTAAAAGCTATTGGATATACTGTATTTTTGTAACCTTCCTGCTTTTAGACATTCATTCTTTTTATTGGTAAATTAAGGTCACAATTTAAATTATAAGACTTTGCAACCATAATGGTGTTCCAAACTTCTACCCATGCACATTGAGTAATTTTTTTATTTTTTATCATTTGATTTTGATTAAAATAAACTCATGTTTTTTTTTTTTTGTTTGTTTGTTTTGTTTTGTTTTGTTTTGTTTTTTAATATGAGGGGCGTTCTAATCAAACCGGAAGTTGTAATAAAATGTCTTGTGAATAAAGATGTAAAATTTTTGACATGTGCAGAAGACTTCAAACATACAGTAGTATGGTGATGAGACTCTTAGTCACAGTTAAATATTGAAATGGTGTCTGATCCTTAAAATCACCAGATAACTTTTTGCCAACTTGTGGAAGAGATGTATCTGTCTAGGCAAACTGTACACGCAATGATAAACATCAATTGCACATTACAGGAACTTGGCTGCGAGTTATTGCCACATTTCCCGCGTAGTTCTGACGTAGCTCCAAGCCATTTCAGCATGTTTGGACCATCAAAGGAGTAATTGTCCCCAGGAGGCCCAGTGTTTCGGAGATTAAGCAAGCAGTCTAATCATGGCTCCAATGAACTGAGAAAACGTTATACCTTGATGGTATCTAAGGATTATTGAAACCCAGCATTAGTGTTGCAGGGGATTATATATAAATAAAAAATTTACTTTTATAACTATGTTTCGTTTTTTATGCCAAACCAAAAGTCCACTTTGACTTGAACACCTGTCGTAAAATTTTCACACACTCTCACAAACAAGCACAAACATTGAAATGAAGACAATGGAATACGGGTTTTGTTTTTTGTTCTTTTTGTCTTCACATGTTTCCAACACTGGATAAAAGCTACTCCAGTTTAGTTTACTTCTGTTGTACATCTATTTCTTTCCACAAGAGATGGTCAGATTAAGACATTTATGTGACTTCAGCCTCCTTCCTTCTGAACAAAAACAAAAAAATAAAGTGATTTATGAAATTGAACATTTCACCCAATGAAAATAGCTTCTCTTATAAATGACAGGGTAAGAATCACGATTGCATGGTACAGAATGTTCCTCAAATAAGGGTTCACATATAAAAAGACAGTGCAACTACACATAATATTACTAAAACTTTTTAAAAATTTGTGGCCATGTAACTTTCTTAGATAACTTGTCTCTTTTTTTCTGAGGATGCTAAATAAGCATAAACTAGCAACATTTAAAATTATAACTTCAGTTTGAACTTGATTTAGAATTAGAAATTTGGACAAGAAGATTTAGAACATTTACAAAGTTAGGTAACATTATAGGGCATTATAAAAAAAGACCAGTCAAAAAATGCTGATGTGCCCTTGAAGTGTCAAGGGTTTTAGATGGATTCCTGCCTTAGAAAGGCAAAAAGCTTCCAAAACCAGGAAGTGATTACCATGATGTGTGGACACTGAAGCCTTGAAAGAACTTTGAACTTCACATTCATGGTCATTAAACTATTTGTGCTAATGCCATTTAACATGGTAATATCCCTGAGATGATGGAAGGGATTTATTCATCATCGTCGTCATCATCATCATCGTCGTCGTCATCATCGTCGTCGTCGTCATCGTCGTCGTCGTCGTCGTCGTCGTCATCATCGTCGTCATCGTCGTCATCGTCGTCATCGTCGTCATCGTCGTCATCATCATCGTCGTCATCATCGTCGTCATCGTCATCGTCGTCGTCATCATCATCGTCATCATCGTCGTCGTCATCATCGTCGTCGTCATCATCGTCATCATCGTCGTCATCGTCATCATCGTCGTCGTCATCATCGTCGTCATCATCGTCGTCGTCATCATCATCGTCATCATCATCGTCAGCGTCAATTTTGCCCGCCAGCACATCCTCAATCCAGTTGTCTAGCTCATAAGAAGTGGGCATGTCCTCCTCGTCATCCATCTTCATCCATACACTGTCAGCCTGTACAACACGTACAAAAAAAGAATTTTAGAGAGAACAAATCGGGAGAAAGAGATTTTATTAGTCTAAAGCCAATGCAACCAATGCGGTTTGCACATTTTGAAGATTTCCCCATTTCTAACATGCCTTGATGTTACTTATTAGCTGTATGTATTAATGAGTTGTGCCTTGTGTGTTAAAAGTAGGGAGTACTTGTGAAGTTAAGAAATACTTTTTAAAAACCCATGCTGGAATTTTGAGGGGGGAAAGATCATTAGAAGCATTATAACCAGAAAAAAACAATTGTTAATATAAAGTCATATCATTGATTAGCCAAAAGAAGAAGGTTAGACATCAACCATAGACAAAGGCTAAAATAGAATTACAGAAAAAGGGAAGGTCAGAAAATTACAACGCAGGCAGGCATGCTTGGAGATACTCTGAACTTTGAGTATTTAAGACTCAGGTAGTCAACTTAGAGACAACACTCACAAACTTTTACAGAACACAGCTAAGCATTTCAGGCACTGGACAGGCTTTGATCTTATCACAGCCCTTCAGGCAACAGACTGGTTTGTTAAGATGGTCTTACATCCTTCACATCCACCACACCAATTTGTGGAGAGGAAAGGTCAATGCCAAAGGTGTTTTCCCAGTAGGGCACCAACTAAATGAAATAGACACAAAAATCATTTCAAGATATTTTTGCAGTCATGAGGCTTGTATAATTCAATACCAGGTCATGAATCATCTGCAATAACAGTAATGTTAAAGAATATCTGAATAAGCTGAGAACAGGTTTTTAAATATTAATGCATATTACTGTAGGTGACTTCAGGGGTTGTACTAGTATTATTATAGTAGCAGTGGTGTACAAAGCTTACATTTAAACTTTGTAATCCATTTTTAAGTCAGTGTCAATTATTATTTTTATAACAGTATTAACTTTATGGAGATTCTCACCAGTGGATAATCATCTGGGTCGATCCAGATAATGCTCAGTTCAGGGTTTTCATTGTTCTCACGGGCTACCTCTTTCAGGATCTCCAGAAATTCAAAACCATCTAATTGAAGGTTAAAGGTTAATCATAAGACAATACTCTCTTCTATATGTACTTATATCTATGCCATAACATAAAATCTGTCTTAACATTTGAAAGTGTTTCTTTTCATGTGGTCATTTTGCTCAGCGGTGGCAAGTATTTTTTTTTTCATGCATCTATATTTTACATAATTTTTTTTTAAATAATTTACTTCTATCCACTAAATGTTTTTATGAAAAATCTGTACTTTTACCTTATTACATTTTAAATTAACACAAGAACAGAAACAAAACAGTTCCACCAGTTCAAGTGATCCAAGTTTACAGAATTAACCGACAGGTCATTATGAAAGTACAGAATAACATGAATAAAGTGTATAATGGTTAGCTGTGCATCTGATCATGCTCACTTGGTCTCTGGGCTAAAGATAAATTTTTAATCTTTTTGCAAGCCTCTCAAATGGGCCTACTTGTAAGAATAGAATTGATGTAGCTAACTACTGTAGCTAACATACTGAGCAAAGGAATTCAAAACGTATATATGGATATATGCAGAAAAAAACTGTGGAGAACTTGTACTTTTGTATTTTTAGAGCACTTTGAAGTACTTTAAAGAACCTACTGTAGTATATCAACTCGAATAAGATATTTCAAGTGGTACTTCCAAATAAAGTGGATAAAATTTTGGGGCAAATTTCACTTAACTATAAAGTTTGTGTATCTCTGCAACCTTAAGTTAACTTAAACTTATTAACCTAAGTTAGGTGTGTATAAAAAAAAAAAAACAATGCAAACAAAGCACCCACAAAAAAGTGTGTAAGGTAGGCTAATTTAGTAACAATATAGAATATGGAATATAGTGTCTTTCAATATAAATTACACTCAGTGCTCTGAAAGCACTGGGCATTTCAGTCAGTAAAAGACTGCTTCATCTAAGCTGTGTGATGGAGCGTTGCCATAGCGTTACCTTCCTTCATTCTGCTTTAAGGCTGTACCATTAGCATTGATTTCAGTTTTTATTTATTGTCTAAGATCTATATATTGTATATAGTGTAAAAAAAGATATTAGACGTTTAGAAGTATCTGAATTTCCTCAGTAGTTGGACAATAAAGGTATATATATTATATTATATTATATTATATTATATTATATTATATTATATTATATTATATTATATTATTCTAAAAGTCACTGTGAAAATTTAGTAAACCCAAACATCTGATTAAAATATTTACTGGAGCCTGTGAAAGGTTTTAATGAACAGACAACATATTATATCAGAACATACATCTCCGACATGCCTTCAATTGTTACAAAAGCTAGAAGCAGAAGCAAAGGTGGTAAGGACAAAAAATGTATATGCTTTTCTTGCTACAGTATAATTCTTTTTGATGCTGTATCTACTGTATGTACTCAGTCTAAACTGTATGCTTCTCACTCTACCAGCTTTTAAAAAAAAATCAGCTTATCTCAACTGTAAGAACATTTCCTTTTTCTTATCTACTTTTATCCATTTGGCTTACCAGGGTCGGATTCCTCAGCAAAAGCTACAATGTGTTGCCCATTAATGTCATCCTCCTGAGGAATCAATCAATTAATCAATTAATATTTATGTTAATCTGATTACTTCATATTAAACCAATGTATTAGTCATTATCACAATTAAAAATATATATATGTCTAAATTTATACAGGTATGAAAGCTTACCCAGGTCTCATACATGCTGTGGGGTTCAAGTTTCCTCAGAGTTGGTCTAGAGAAAAATGAAACTATTTTAAATACCAAATAAAAAAAATTGTTTTACAGGACGAAATTAATGGTCTTGCAAAAAAAAAAAAAAAAAAACTTCTTATATTCTCCTCAGCAGAATAAGGCCTATTAAAGCAGGGCAAACATTAATCTGTACAGTAACACTGCTCCTGGAACATTCCTTAAATTTAAACAAAATTGGCAATCAGGCAAAATTATAATCCTACTTTCCTATATTATAAAAAAAAAAAAAATGCCTGTTATAAGGCCTTACCTCTCATGCTCCTCGATGAAGTCAACCAGCTCAGGTTCAGTGTAAGGTTTGCCTGGGATTGTGGTAGGCACAGTCATGAAGGGCTCATAAAAATCCACCTCGTTCATATCCAGTTTTAGTTTATGGGCAATCTGATCAATCAGATGCAGTAGTCAGTACATTGAAAAGGCACTCAAAATTCAGATAAAGGTAGACAAATCTATTGTCTACCTGTATCCAAATTGTGTTTTGTTTTTTTGTTTTTTGACCTGGCATGCTCGATTCTCTCTGGCTTTGTTGACATCATGGTTTACCTTACAATATGGTTAATGGAAGGATTTAGTGCAACTAGATCTACGCAAATAGAATGGTATGTTTGTTTTATTTATCAGTGTCTGCCAGTTTCAATGTAAAAGTATCTATTTAAAAAGATAAGTGACAGAATTTTTAAAATTCACTGGCATGACATAACTCAAAATATCAAATTAAATGCATGCTAAAGTAGCTTTATTCTCATTTCGACATTATGATTTTGTTATCTCGATTTAGCTATTTTGAATAAAACTAACTTACTAAAAGGTCCCATATTTCACAATTTTTTAACAAGCTTACATATTTCTCAAAAATCTCTCAAGTATGTCTGTAAATGTGTGACTGTAATTTCCTTTTCCTTGTACAGTAAATCTACTTACTGTACATAGACAGCTATTGTTACTGTATGTCATGCCCCACCTGAAAATATCAGAGCTTAATAGTCACTGGGGCAAAGTGTCTTCTTATATAAGGTCACTTTAGGGGAAAGTCTAATTGGCTTGCTTAAGCCCTACAGCTAATACTAAAATATAAAAAGGACCAAAATGTTTATTTTACAGTATTGATACAGACCTTATACTGTTTTTGAGGATGAAGAAATAAGGCCCTTTACAAACTGCTGTCTGTCTGTTGCTGTACACATTTTATATTTATATAAATATAATATTTTATATTATTTATTATAGCCTCTTTTGGTAAGGACCTCTTATCAGAAATTGATTGCCCCCCCCTCCCCCAACAGACAGACACATTTTAACATGTATCATTATAGTGATATAGTAGTAGGTTAGGTAGTAGATAGTATTTAAACTGTCCTTTTTTAGTAATTTTTTTTTTTTTAATTGTCATGGTTGAGTATTACCCAAAATATTTATAGTATAATAATATTTAATAAAAAATGTATGGAAATTTTTGAGTTTTGCTTACTTTTGAACTGAAAGTGGCAAAGAACTTGATGAAAGGGTGAAACTCTTCAGCAGTATCATCATATTCAATAAAGTCTGAAACAGGAAGAACATTATGCATACAGTGTGAAAAAACTATAAAACATGAACGGTGTAATCAATAACTGAACAAAAACAAACATAAGTGTTATGCAGCACAGAAAATACAGCCACTGGGCAACACTTACGTCGGGAATGCTCATTCTTAAAGTATCCCACCAACTTGATATCCTCCTCAAGATTAAAAAAGCCTCTTAGCTCTCCATCGTTGTCAATGATCTCCACTGGTTCCTCGATAACCTGACAAAACAGAGTGAAATATATCTGTATGTCAACAATGAAGGTGTAATTTGCTTCTATGTAACTTCATGGTCTCATTACATTGTCTTACCAAGAAAAAAAGTTTAGTGCAATTAATCTTCAGTTTAAATGTATTAGCCTTTAGCAGAAAGGATACAATTTGAATGGTTTAGTTCCTTTGAACTATGTCCTATTAAAGTAATATATGTGCTTCCTAACCACATACCTATTAGACTAAATCCTATGTAGCTTGTTTTTAAGTAGCTAGCAGAATATAGTAATAATCCTACATTTGCAATTTATTTTCCAATAAAGTGTTTTATTCTTCTTATTCCATAGCAAGTTTCCATTATCCTTTTGTACTCTTACCTTGTCACATTAAATGTAGTGGACTGTCCATAAACCAAATGAATTCCTGTTATAACTCATGTCATAACACCTGTAAATTGTTGTTCCATTACCAGACAAAAAGTATAGTTCCCTACTAATCAAAATCAAGGACTCAATAATGCTATGGTATAAATGCAGATTATTGCTTTGGCCATACAATATACTGTAGGTTTAATGATCAGCATTACTCACATCATAGAGGAATTCCACCAATGTTTCTGCAGCCATTTCTCCATCATACTCAATGATCTCATCGTCAGCAAAGATGTAAATGCTGTCGACTTCATCCAAACCTGTACAAAATCAATAGTATACTTAATATAGTAACTGAATTAGAATTTCCACATAAAAATACCTTACAAAAAACCCCTACAAAATATTTCAGTCTGCATTTTTCCAAGGCAAGAAAACAATCACAAGGTTAAAATATGAAGTTAAATAAATATAGTAAATTTACTTCAGGGTTGTAGTAATCCTGAATTGAAACACAAGGTGTCCAAAATAAAAGTCTCCCTATATGAGAAAATTGTCCCCTTTTTTTTGCAAAATGTCTTTCAAACATTTCATACCTGATTTATAATATACATTTCTATCTTTTTAGCTTTTCTTTTACTTTTTTTTACCCTAATTGTTTCAATAAACTTATGCAATGTCACAATATTTATTTTTGTATTGATTTCTCTCCAAGATATTGTATTGACAGTAGTGTCTAGTTTTAGAAATTATCAATGTGGTTAAGGTCATGGTGGACAATACATGTGCAAAAATTATGTCTCAAGCTCCCTGAACCACTCTTTCACAATTCGAACCTGAAGAATCCTGGGATTGTCATGTTGGAATATGCGTAAAGAAAAACTAAATTGATGGAAATACCTGGGCCCGGTTTCCTGATAACGCATACTCTTAGCACGCTAAGAAGACTCTTAAGATATATCTTATGTAAAGTGATTACTTTTCTAAGTGTGTTTCCCGAACTGTCCATTAGGAGTCTTTTTAAGTCGCTGCCTCTTACGTCTGACGTTACAAGGCGCTGTCTACAGTGAAGGTCCTGAATTAGCTGACATCGGTTGCTCAGGAATCGATTTTTGACTCCTTTTGCATGACAGCGTTAAGAAAGACAGCACTTTCTATGCAAATTAAACATTGCACTAAATTCTTCAAATAATGTTTTTTTTCAACATGGGTTAACTTATCAATAGCTTGCGATAATAGACAAATATATAAATTAAATCATCAAACAGTCGCTAATATTTTCATGTAACCTGTAGTGACGGTGAAACGAATGCTGTGCTGCAGCTGTTTGTCAATCAACTATGATTGTATACCTGAATCATAGTTGATTGACAAACAGCTGCAGTTACTTATGTGCAACGCACTCTCAATTGCCATTGGTTAAAACATTCAATAAAAGCAACCTACCTACACTAAACAGAGAGAGGAATAAGATTGAGAAGATGGCAGAAAAGAGGCAATGAAAGAAAAGGGCACCAAGCTTCTCATCAGATTAAATAGAAATTTTGCTGGACAAGGTGTTCACCCACAAGGCAACACTTTTCGCCAGCTTTAGAAAGAACGTGTGCAACAGCATTAAAGAAGAAATCTGGAATGAAACTGCGAGGAAGATGGCTGCCTCCGGTTCAGGTGCACCCAGAGACTGACAGGATGTGAGGAAAAAGAGCACGATTTTTCGAGCCATGCTAAGGTGAGAGCTGCTGCAGTCCGAAGAGACTAGGCAAGGACAGGTGCTGGTTCCAGTTCAGTTTCGCCACTAACACCACTGGAGGAGAAGGCGTTAGTAATGGGAGAATCAGCCTCTTATGGAATCTGTGAGGAAATTGATGTGAGAAGAGGTGATGCCGAGCATGCTTCATACTCAGAGGCCAGATCTTTGCCACCTCCCAGTAAACCATGCTCCCCGGTTACTCAGAAACCTGCAGCACCCTCCTCTCCTGGTAGCACAAGCCTATAGAGTACACTACTCCACTGCCTCCAGAACGCATGTCCTTGCCAGGGCGATGTCCACAGCACGCAAATTCTCACCATGAAAAGTTGGTGGTGTTGCCTGGAGCTGGCCAAACAAACAGCATGCCCTGGCAGAGGCGCAGTTCAATAGGCCTTTAATCTTCGTACCAATCTTGCTGCCATTAAAAGGTAAGCCAGTTTTTCGTTGTTCATATTTTGATGTTCATTTCCTCACAGTCACTAATCTGATGGTCTGTTTTTGTTTCTTTCATAGATGCTCAGCAACAGTCACACCAATGACCGTGGTGTGTGTGTGTGTGTGTGTGTGTGGTCTGTGTAAATATTTTTTGTATGTCATTTGTACTGTAGGCACCTATTTCTTTAAGGTTTTTTTTATGTTGCTGCTAATAATCTTTCTGCTTGCTCATCTACAGCAGAATTGGCCCAGACAAAACTGTCATGGGCGCTGCCAGGCCACTTTGCCACCTGGTTATTGATTAGACCCCTGTGATCCACCACTACCTGGACATTTATTGCCGCATATCCCTTTTGCAACATGTATGCCTGATCAAGCACTGATGGAGTGGAGATTGGAATTAGTGTTCCATCCACTAAGCCTAGGACTCTAGGAATGCTGGCAATAACATGGCAGCTCTGGTGCACCTACTGGACCTCCTGGCGTGTTGCTGGCAGTCGGATTCATTCCCCAGCATGGCACAGAAGGGCGTTGGTAACAGCGAGGACGAACCTTTACACAAAGGGTTTGCTGAGGCCGTAGCCTTCTCCCAGGACTTCCATGAAGCTCCCGGTAGCATAAAATCTTAGCACTGCCAGCAGCTGGACATCGGGACGTAGAGCGTAAGAACGACGCGTTGACCTGGCAAGCGCAGGTCCGAGCAGGTCAAGAAGTTCCAAAATCTGTTGCCTTGGAAGGCGAAACTTTTTTTTTTTAAATAGCCACCTCAGGCAAAATATGAAGAGGGCTGAAGTTTTGCCTAATGAAAAAATTTACATGCACCACACGGCTCCGCGGATGGCACCGTCTCTAGTTAAGCACAAGAACATGCTGTATCGCTGCCATATCTGTTGATTTCTGGATGCCACCATGATTACCCCTTTATGCGATCTTGGCCACTTAGAGCCAAATTGTTTGCCACCTGATCAATATTAAAAGTGATTGCCAATTTTAATGCAATAGTTACATTATGAAATAGGCTAACTAAAAGTCACTCTATTAGTACTGATAAAATAAAATAAAATTCTTAAACATTCCAGAATTAATACGACTTTGATAATGTGCTTGCATACACCGTTGATTTATAAAGACTGCTGCACAGTGGCAGCAACTAGGCTCTTAACTAATTGCTTAGTTAAACCCAGGTGGTAACTTTTATATATACAGTATGAATCGTCAAATTATTACCAGATGAACAATGTTTACGTATATTTTAATATATGTGTAGTCTAAATGCATTTAGAAGAAAATATAAAACATGTATGTATTGGCACTATATATAAGACATATCAAATATTTTAGGTGTTCATATAATTATTTTGGAGAACTGTGTAGAAAAATTAGAGTGAAGATTAGATGATTTTTTGCATTTTTATAAACAGTTTTATAAACAGACTAATTGTTCTACCTAAACACATCATGTTTTTTTTCCCCTCTTTACTTTTATCCTCATGTAAATGGTTCCATGGCATTGTGACAAATTGACAAATAATGCGTTTTACCATTATACTGTGATTCCCTAATACAAATCCCTTTATACTTCTTTTGTTTTTTAACATTCTTACTTGTAATTATAGTGGCACAAAGCTGAGACCTATTCAGGTCAGGTAAGTGCAATAAGACAAAAAGGAACAATAGACAAAAAGCATTGTGAAATAGTACACAATGTACAACAGTGTTGTGGTAGCACAGTAATGAAGGATATGCATGACCTTACATGTACTTTTGTGACAAGTGACAACACAAAAGGTCCATTCATAAGGCATTAAAACACCCTCTCTTTATTTAACCAGTACATATTTTTTGTAGATAACTGTTCCAAAAAAATATACAGTACCCCTTAATCTTATCGCTTCAAACATAATTCAAATATGAGCGTTTGCTTTACTGAAATATTAGTTGACCATGGACACAACTGGGTTAAAAAAATTTAGATATTCATTAGGAAAGAAGCATTATAATTTTTTTGTAATTAGATTAAACTTTTATTAGATTAAATGAATATAGTTTTAAGATTCAATTCAGGTGAAATGTGACTGCTCTAGCTCCTGAATGTGGAATGTAAAGTATCATTTTGTTTGAAACAAAACTCATGGTACTCAAATGTTAATCACATGAATCAGTGGCTACAGGTATGTGCATTTGACACCAAACAGAACAGCAAAACAGTACTAATGACAGTGATATGTTGAAACTATAGCAGTGTGTGAACAGTCATGAACTATTATGACAAGCTTAGAAAATATAATGTCCTAAATATAAATATAATCTGAAAAACATAAATATAATGTGAAATATATATATATATATATATATATATATATATATATATATATATATATATATATATATATTATTTTTTTTTTTTTTTTTTTTTTTTTTTTAATACATATTGTCATCCACTACAGCACTGGCTATGGGGTGCTGATGGAGTATTAAACCTCTACCCTGTCATCTCATTGTATTCATTCCATAAGTGCGCCATACAACTCCAACAACTGACATGCTTCACATTGTTTTTGAAGCTTTCAAAGAGTGTTGTCAGCTGTTTGTCAATCAACTATGATTGTATACCCGGTTCATTTCACCACCACTACAGGTTACATGAAAATATTAGTGACCGTTTGGTAATTTAATTTATACAGTATATTTGTCTATTATGGCATGCTATTGATGAGTTAACCCATGTTGAAATAAATGTTATTTGAAGAATTTTGTGCAATGTTTAATTTGCATAGAAAGTGCTGTCTTTCTAAATGCTGTCATGCAAAAGGAGTAAAATCCATTCCTGAGCAACCTTCACTGTAGCAACGCCTTGTAACGTCAGACTTTCAGGCAGCGACTTAAGAAAAGTCCTAAGTGACAGTTCAGGGAAAGACACTTAGAAAAGTAATTACTTTACAAAATATATATTTTAAGAGTCTTCTTAGCGCGCTAAGATGGGTTATCGAGAAACTGGCCTGGCCGTTAAGAACGCACGTTTAGAAAAAAGGAATCTTGCGAGCTGCCGCTGCAGCAAGCTATGAAAATGCCGTTTATTGCCTGTAGGGGACAGTCATGATTTAATCTGAAGTATTGTGTGTCTACTGAAGCCGAAAATGTGTTCTCTCTCTTTGGTGCCCATTAAAAGCAAGTGACAGAGCTCATAAACGTGTCAAGCTCAAATTGTAAATACTGATACTAATGTATTTATTTTTCATTTTCTTTTCTCTTTCAATGATGATACTTCTTTGACTGCGCTTTCTCCATTTAGTATTATTATTAGTAGTAGTAGAAGTAGTAGTAGTAGAAAAAGTGCTCAGAATTTATTCTTTTTGTTATTATTATTATTATTATTATTATTATAACGGAACCGTGCGTGTGACCAAAAAGACGAAGTACAACAAAGTATACAAAAATGCATAATAAGTTAGCCTAAAATAATATTGTTTTATTGTGCATATGCGCTTTAAATATACACTAACAATAAACACTGCCTTTTGCAAAGTGAAAGAGTTGCACATGCACGCTTTTTGATCAAAAGGCTGATAAACGCATGCGCAGATATGAGCAGATTTATCGATAAAACTGCAGACATACTCCCCCATAAAGTAAATAAAAAGAAAAGTATCAAATCCAACTAGGGGAAATAAAATTTAGGCAGGGACGTCCGCTCTGTCTTGTTAATTCATTTAAAACCCCCTACAGTATTTGCCAACAGCGCACACAGTTTGATAACTTCACACCTATCGTAAATAAAAGGTGAGAAGAGATTCCACAGAATCTTCTGACACAATGATGCTCTAAAGGACTTTACTCCACAAGAATATAGAGAATATAGAGAATCATATTTATAATAAGATAATTAATTAAATAATAAAAAAATCAAATAAGAACTAACTAAATATCTAAAAGTCAGACCAAATTTCTGTAGTTTTCAAAGTAGTTAAATATGCTTAAACTGTAGATACATAGGTTACATTTAAAAAATTCAAGTAAATTACAAACTGCATGTAATGTTGTAAAATATGAATAAAACAGTATTAGACACAAATATATGATATGGTAGTATATATACAATAAAAAAGGTATTTACACTAGTGCTCAAATGTAAAGCAAATGCAATTATTAATTTATTGTGTATATTTAACCTTCATTCAGCCGTTTAAGTTATATGAAAAATAACGTACCTACCAGCCCAATATTATTTTCTATTCAAATTTAAGGATGCCCTATTTTACCTTTACCAATATTATTTTCTATTCAAATTTAAGGATGCCCATATTTATAATAAGATAATTAATTAAATAATAAAAAAAAATCAAATAAGAACTTCTAAATATCTAAAAGTCAGACCAAATTTCTGTAGTTTTCAAAGTAGTTAAATATGCTTAAACTGTAGATACATAGGTTACATTTTAAAAATTCAAGTAAATTACAAACTGCATGTAATGTTGTAAAATATGAATAAAACAGTATTAGACACAAATATATGATATGGTAGTATATATATACAATGAAAAAGCTATTTACACTAGTGCTCAAATGTAAAACAAATGCATGTATTAATTTATTGTGTATATTTAACCTTCATTCAGCCGTTTAAGTTATATGAAAAATAACGTACCTACCAGCCCAATATTATTTTCTATTCAAATTTAAGGATGCCCACGCGTGTGTGCAAAAAGATAAAATACAACAAATAATACACAAGTGAATAATTTTTAATAAAATTAGCCTAATAAAATATTGTTTCCAATGCTGAAGCAAACATGATTTTGTTTTAGTCTATTCGCTAAATACAACGCGACAGCGCGCTCCGAGGTGAAACCCACAGAACCCCCCCCCCCACACACACACACACACACACACACATTTTTTTCAAACTTCAAGATCCTGTGAAAAAAATTACATTTTTTACACAAGCTTAAGTTGATGGACCATTTATATGAAGGGTCTGGTCTGGTCATTCAGTGAACACTCCTCATGCACAATCATCCCGATCATTTCCGATCATTTCTTTCTCCAGTGGCTCCATCTCATGAAGTATGCCAATTCAAGTCACTTGTTGGTCTCTGACACACTAGACATTTAGTATTGAGGTGATCCACAAACCGGGTGCACAGTGTTGACGCCTGATTTAGGTGTCGAGGCTTCCAAGCCAATAGTTTTACCGAAGTATTAATTTCATGATGCTTGATTTAACGATCATTGTACTGACATCTAGTGGACAAATTTTGTGGAGCAAATAGATCCAAACATCTCAAGAAGCACAATTAATGACAAATGATGTTGCATTCATTATGCGTGCACGTAACTACTAGTTTATTACAACAATTGGGTCAGTATTACTACATACAGGGTGATTCACTCGAAAGAGGCCCCGAATATTGAGTAATAACTCTCCCTAGGATAAAGCAATCTGAATGGAACAATGTGCAATGTGCTCCTTAGTATATGGAGCTTTAAATACGCTGGGATACCCCTAAGTGGGATTGATCAGGTAGGCGCAAGACATCCATCGTGCCTACCTACCTATAATGGAGGTTTAAAGCCGTACCCCTCCACTCAGTCATGAGACTTCTCATTAGAATGGTGTTGTACAGTAATAAGCAGCGTGTCATCATAGTGAGAACCAGTTGGGTCACCAACTTGTTTAAGCAATGTCAGAGTGAATTTAGGAAAAAATATGGTGTTCCTGGCACACCTTTCAAAGAGTCTTATTCAGAGGATGGTACAGAAACTGGAAATAATGGGATTATTGATCCCTTCTCATGGCAGAGGCCATCTGTTTCAAAGCAGTTGCCTACGAAAAACTCTTCTATAATAATTAATACATTTTGCCAATGTATTCAGAAACATTGAAATGTGTCTGGCTGTATGGGTGTGGCAGATTACCATTACCAGATTTCCTTGAGTCAGCTCCAGGCCAGATGGTTCACTGGCCTAAGTTGGGCAGTGGGGGTATATAGAAGTAAGCGAATAGGCAGTTGTTGCCTACAGGTGAAACTGGCAGGTATATGTAATTATGTAATGTTTTAACTTGTGTATTATCAGCAAGATTATTTAATCATGTTCTCCTTTGCATGGGCAAAAAAGGGCCTCAGAGAGAGAGAGAGAGAGAGAAAGAAGTTAACTCTCAGCACCCTGAGTGCATACAGCATACAGTATGTGTGGCTGGGTCTGTCCACAGTGGTTGAACTTTTTTTTTTCATACTCAAAACTATTAATTCATATAGTGTCATCTAGCAGTGACACTATTTCTCTTTTTACATATATTTTTTCTTCTGTAGAATAAATTTTTTCTTTTCTATTTTCTCCTAATCAGTACATCAAAAATCTTCCTTATTTTCGCATTTAATTGTCACTTTACTCTTATAAATCGCCTGTTATGGAGTTTTTGTGTGTCACCAAATGCATATCAGCTGTGTTGGAGAGTGACACAGTGATTGACTTAGAGGACCTGGTTATTGATTATTTTTTGGCTAATGTCAAAATTAAATACATCCCACCCGATTTTGATTCTGCTCAGTCAATATAGATCATCATAGTTCTATCGATATTCCAATGTATTAAATCCATAAGAGAGAACTAGCTTGTCTTTTGAGGACTTTTGACTTACTTTGAATGGAAAGACTGAAGGTGCTGCTTGTCCTGCCTTGGAGACATGCACTAGTGATAAATAGGATTAGGATAAGAATATACTGACATTTGAAAAAAAAACGCAATAAGGTACTTGACATTTAGTTTTGCCTCACTTGAGGCAGCACACAGTCAAATGCAATATAACTGAGTGGATTACATTTCACATTATGTTCAACAGCAGCGGTTCTCAAACTAGTCCTTAGGGCACTGTGTGAGTTTCCACATTTTTGTTCTATGCCTGTGTTGTGTGAGTTGAAATAAAGCAAAAAAAATAAATAATTGTTGCAGTTACATTGGTGTGTATCACAGATTTATGGAAATGTGATATGCATACAGTATAATGGTTCGAATTGTTTTCAGCTTATGCTTGTAAACTAACATTGGTACAAAGACATTGCCTTGCTCCCAGTTGTACTGTAGACATGTTGTGTTGATTCACTGTGCCACTAGAGGGTAGTATACTACTTTAAGCTGAACTTAATAACTCTATAATAAATTATGCAGCCTTATTTATACAGTGACATGTATAAGCAGACGTATTTTGACTTTTATGTCCTAGTTCTGATATGAAATAAAATGATGGCAAAACTAAAAAACATTTTTAGTTTATTCTAGGGTACTTGAGGAAATAGGCAGTGTACTGCCAGGACAGGGTGCCAGCCTATTAAACGGCACACACGCTATAGAGGTCTTGAAAAATTTCATTTTGCCTAAATCGTATGTCTTTGGACTGCAGAAGAAAGTTGACTAAGCACAGAGAGACCATGCAAACTCCACCACACATCAAACCCTCATCCCTGAGGCAAGAGCACAGTGCTAACCAATATGCCACGTGCAACGTGTAATACTTTTAGACCACCTTGTATAAATTCAAATAATTTAGTTTGCAGTACAAGGCAGTGAATGCTTGTGTAAGGAAGTAATACCGCGCAGTATATCTTTAATTAAAACTTTCATTTTAGGAAATGGTTTAAGGTTCAAGAGTGATTTCTTTAATATTATTGTTATATTTTTATATCCATCCTGAGGGGAGAGGTCAATAGCAGCTAAGTAATGCACTTAAGTGGATAATGGTATAATTGTGTTGGGGTTTAGTGGATCTGGTAGGAACACATTACCCAACTTCTTGGCAACAGCAACATTCTTCTTTGCATCTACCAGTCCGAATCCAATATCCTCATCATCAAAGTCATCAAGCACCTGAGCAGCAAGCTGCACAGAAACAAAGAATATAGTTAATATACCATTGAAATACACACACAAACACGGAGTGGAATACTTCACTGCCAACTAATATGCAGAATCAATCACTGCTCTATCACTGAACTACACAAGACTAGTACAGTACCTTTGTCTTCATGTGCATTTCTCAATATCAAAACTATTTTATTAAGGAAAGTTTAATTCTTTGTTTTTCCATCCTTTCATTACAAGGGCCTTGAGGGCAAACAGGATCACATGATGCCCGAACAGTCAGCCCAGTCAATGCTTTGATGCCCTTGGTCAGCATAATAACAACAGCACATTCAACATCACCCATATCTATAATGACACGCTGCACCTTGCTTAAAACCAGAGTGACAACATGTCAATAATAAACTCAACATCTAGACCAGGACAGAGCAGTTTCAATCATTACTCCTGTGTAGGAGTAATTGTGGCAAAACTGGCCTCACTGTGAAATTACAGCCACTGATGGACAGCTGCTTAGACCAATACCAGAGTCTCTTAGGCAAGGCGGGCTGATCACATGGTTGAGGGGTGAGACTCATTTGAAGGTGTTGAAGGCTTGAGACTTGGAAACAGGTGGATGAGGGATAATGTGCAGCGTGTGCAAAGTACACACATATAGACATGTATGCAGACACAAACAAACATATCATTTGGACTAAACATGCTGAGTGGTGATATTTATTGCAAACGGTTTTCTTCGCCTCACCAACTTGGGTCCTGCTTATTTCTCTTACACAGAAGCCTTATATATATATACAGTATATATATATATATAGACCCATTTTTTCTTGATTTCTATTATCTGTCTTGAGACAATTAATGTCCATGTTCGTTGCAGTCAAAATTTATCACAAATTGGCTCTGTGATCAAATTAAAAGGCTTCAATTATTTTATTTATATAGATATAATGTCATGAAAAATTAATTTGATCTTGTCTCAGAATTGTTGGTTAAATTGTATGGCATATTTGCATAAATAAATCATTATGATGGTTAGGATGGGGGTTAGTGGTCAATTTGTAGGAAATCCTACATATTTGCTTCTTAAAATTCATTAAAATTTTTGGACAGTTTATAGGAGCACAGATGATTTTGGATTTTAAGCAAGGAATAAAACCTGAGGGGATGTGCCATTATGGAAAATAAAGAAAGTATAGGTCTACGCTATCATTTTCCAACAACAGCATAGCCCATTTTATTCCTCTTACACAATGGCAATTTCTTGTTCATTTAAAAGGACAAATTGTTATAGGTTAAGTTATTGTTGTCATAAATTTTTAGTTGATTAAAATGCAAAGAATAGTGGTTAAAATGCATAAACATATAAATATATGGATAAATTGATGGCATAGGTGGATGGATGGTTTATGGGGACATATACTGCTTTTTGTTTTTTAAATATAATGTTTCAGAAACCACATTTAAAAATCTATAATAGCATTGCTCTCCATTTCCTTCCATATTTCACATGCGCCAGATGAAAAAAATATAAACAGATAAAATTTGTCCAAAAAAGGCATTCCCAGACAGAAAGCAAGGATTTTTTTAGGTCAAAATAAATCTGATCTTGTCTCAGAATTTTTGGTTTAATTGTATGACATATTTGCATGAATAAACCATTTAGCAATTGGCCAGGCTTAAAAAAAAAAAATCTAGAAAATCTGAGAAATTTGGATAAAGGAAAAGGAGAACAGAATGAGGGCCTGGACATACCTGGTAGGTGAGGGCGGCAGGGCTTGTTAGCAACTGCAGAGAGAAGTTAGGGGACTCTTTAGAGTAGGACAACCAACAAAGCAGTCATTAAACTCCAAAGAACAAACAGGTGCAGTCAGCAAGACAGAATTATACAATTTAAGCAACACCACAGCTCAACACAATACAAGTGAAGCGAGACAGTCAACATGGCCCACAATACAGCTAAGAACAAGCAGGGTTGTTGAAGCAAAAATTTGCACTGTTGTTACATATTTTGACAATATTAGTCCACAAATTCAGTAACATAAAACACCTAAAGGCTATGCAAGTACAATGTATGCAGCCCACACTCATGAGCCTTTGCATATACTTGTATTTTGTTACAAACTATAAACTATTTGGCATGTAGAAAAACATGTTGTTTTGGAGCTAGTAACAAGCAAGGTACTGTACATGCAGGATTTATGGCAAATTTTAGCAAAAGTAGCAATGTGCTTTTATTTCTTCTTAGCTTTTTCTCTGAAATGTGTGAAATAAGAAAGGAAAGCTTACACGCTGTAGTTTCTGTAAAATCTAATTTTCTGCAAATTCCCATTTATAAAGTTAAAGAATGCAATTGAGTTATCCATACCCAGAGCCTGTTTTACCCCAAATTATCATACTTTTCAATATGTCAACAAACATGTTTTTCAATATGTCAATAAACATGTTGTTTGTGTCTTGTCACTAAAGTATATCTTGAATTTTAATTATAAATTTTACTATGATAAACTATACTACATAATTAATGTACTACTAATATACTACTAATGTACCACTATACCTAATATACTATAGTATTACCATGGTAATTAAGACATTAGGTGGTAAGCTTTATAGAACTTTATAAAATACCAGTTTAGGTACTATGGCCCTTCAGTGGGTACCATGGTAATGCTATGGTGTGTTTCATCATACGTTGGTGAATACCATGGAAGGTAGCATAGCACATTAGTGGGTACTGTGTAGTATTATACCACATTATCTTCGTAAAATACCATGGAACTTCTTGGCTATTAAAGTTTAGCAGGTATCCAGGTAGTTTTGTAACGTGCATTCAAAAACTCCCTTCACAGGGGTGTAGGTTATGAAAAAGCATGTGTTTAATGAAACTCATTTTCTCACTTATGTATTTAATTATTATTTATCGCACATTACTGCAATGTGGTATTCTTGTCTTTGGTAAAGCAGCTTAAAATTTTCCACGGACAAAATTCATGTATTTATCGCCAACTTTAAAAACATGCTCCACTAGAAATGGTTAACATTTTCACACAATATAAAAATACACAGGCAACATTAAGCTAAGATCTCCTCAGATACATACAACAAACTGACTACAACAGATTACAATTGAACTTGTAAAATATATTTTATAAAGTCTGTTTTTGCAAAGTCCTTTCTGTTCTTGAGTGTTCAGTAGGTTTACACTGAGGTGTATATTTACATTCATAAAGGTGGTCTCTTGATTGTGGCAGTAGTATCCTACCTACCTACTCTAATGTGTTACTGACTTGGCTAGTCTTAAATAAAAATTCGGCATAAAGCTATTTCAGTTAGTTGACCAAATACATTTGGTCAGTAACAAAACAAAATGCCTGTGATCCCTAAACAATCCATGCAATATTTCTGTTTGAAAAAATATTTTTGTATCCCTTGAATTAAATCAAAAGTTCTAAACATTAATCTTAATTATTTAATTTAAACACTATTTTAGAGGTTTACATTAACACACATTTTATTATTGTTCATACTGTAATATGTATTTAATACTAAGAGGACTGTATGTCCATAATTCTTATGTAAAATTTACTGTTTTTTTGTTTGTTTGTTTGTTTGTTTGTTTGTTTGTTTGTTTGTTTTTGTTTTACAGCAAACCTATAAATACTTATTTAAGGCATATGGTGCACCTGGTACATGTTATTTTTTACTCCTCAGACACTGCTATGATGGTTTGACATTTTCATAGCTCTACAGTACATTCCTCATCATGCGGTTTAAATAAATAACTGTTTTTCATTAACATGGTTTCCATTTAAGTTAATTCAAGTCCTATTTGATCACAAAGAATTATACATGAGGCTGTCTTGAAGTTTTTTTTCTAATCAGTTTTCAACAGACCAAATGCTTGTTAGATTTGGTTTGGTTATGGCATTAGAAAAAAATGATGACAGATGAAATGACTCAGACATGAGCAACAGCCACCAGCATGCATTCAACAAGTGACAGAGAAACACAGACCATCTGTTTTCGACACTGCCCACAAAATGGGAAAAACAGCACTTGTCTTTCTAAAAGTTTTATAAAGGTTGCATATTTTGAGAAGAGACATTTCAAAAGAATTGAAATGAATGTAGCGCTGCCTGTGAATAAATGCATGAGGATGAATCACTCATGACCCTTGCCTGATCTTACTATAAAAAGGCCTCTTGGCAGGTACAAATATTAAAATTTACATCATTTTCAATGAGAACATCACACAGAATGGGTTACTGGATGAGGAAAATGAAAACCTTAAAGGTCTGTAATAAAGGACATTTATTAAATGCTTGACAATGTCCAAAAGGTCAGAGCTGTTTCAGACCTCAATAGCTTGAAGTGGGTAGTGCGCTTCATATTGTCAATTCACAATACTTGTCTCATTGTACACGTCTCATTGTGAGCGGTATGACATACCTACATTTGGCTCATTTACACCCTACATTTACGCACTCAGATAGTCTGTAACATTATAATGTCTTGTCAGTAAACCAGTTAGTTATGGTTTTAGCACTTTGGGCAGATGCTAAATACTGATGGAAAAGGAAATCGGCATCTCCATAAAGCTTGTCAGCAGACAAAACCATGACATGCTCTAAAACCTCCTGGTAGACAACTGCATTGTCTTTGGACTTGATAAAACACAGTGGACAACACCAGCAGATGGCATGGCATCCCAAACCTTCACCAAATACGGAAACATGCGAAATTGACTTTCTTCTGAAAAGAGCCCAGGTAGGATGTTTCTGGTGTTGTCTCTGGTTCAGGAGTGGCTTAATACTAGGAATGCAACAGTTAAGGCCCATTTCCTGAACATGTTCCAGAAACATCTATGTGTGGTGGCTTATGATGCACTGATTCCAGTCTCATGTCAGTCCTTGTGAAGCTTAACCAAGTTCTTGAATTGGCTTTGTTTGATAATCTTTTTTGCTTGTGTACCTCTTACCAACTTGATTTCCATTCCAGTCAACTTGTATTGCATATTGTATACTTGTACTGTATATAGTAGGCTTTGATACAACACTGCAAACAGCCAGTTCTTTCAGTGATGACCAGTTGCATGTATGAAACGTGACTGAGGCATACATTGTGTTTATACTGTATGAATAGCAAGGTAATCAAACTGTAAATTAAATATTCTAAAGCCCCAAGGCTCCAGACCCAGTCTTCAAACTCCCCAGAGACCAATCTAATGAAGCACCAATGGGATATGCTGGAAAAACAAGTGTGATCCACAGAGGCCCGAGCCCGAAACCCACAGCACTCAAAAAGGATCCAATGGCTTTGACCAATGTATATCCAATTATTTGCCCGTCCTTATGACAAAGAGCCTCTTCATTGAATCTGTGTTTTGCAAAGCAGTCCCGGATTAAGGACAGCTACTCAGGGATTATCAGCAAGAACTGACCTCAGAGGACGCATTCCACTATGAAGGAGATGGTGAAGCATCTTCAGCAATTGACTCAAGCTCACAAACAGCACATAATTTCTTATGAAAAGACACTTTCCAGTTGTCGAGGTTCTTATTTCAGCATTCACTTACAGTACTACTTAAAGGGGCTGGTTTTAGGACCATGGTAAATTAATTACTTACCAAAATAGCTACTAACTAAGCATTGACAGTCTTGCGTCTAGAAAAGACAGTACAAACCATTTTAGATTCCGTTTAGATCCATATTTGACCATCCTCCAAAAGTAATAAAAAAATAGTGCACTTTCCAAAGGCACAAATTCAACCACTGATTAGATCTTAAGTTTCTGCACCATTACCACCTTAAGTGAATAGAATAAGCAGACAGTATGTCTACCCTTTAAGACCTTCCATGTGGTTTTTTTAAAGAAAACCGATAGTTCCCGTCCTAGATGCACTCATTAAGGTCTCTGTCAAAACAGAAACCTGCTGAGAAAGAGTATATGCATCAGATACGGAGAATAAACAATAAAGTTAAGCTCATCACTTGCCTGGCTTATAAGTGATAAATCAGAAAAAGGACTGTGTATTTACAGTACAATTATTGGAAACGTATCAAATACTCCTAGTTTTACCCTAGTTGCAATAACACAAAGTCCTGCAGAAAACAGATGTTTGTGCATAACAATCAGTAAGCTTTGTTCCAGCATTTTGTTAAAAATCCAGATTCCTCCCGGGAAATGGTCATATTTCACTTCTTATTGAGGTATTCAGGAAAACTGAGCCACTGAAGTCCTGTCACATTAGTCTGGAGATTGCACACTTGCATTTTGATGATTACTACTCTTCCCAGAAATCATACATGTATCATATCTTTATTTCCTAGAAGAAACCAAAGACATACTGTAGATGACTTGCAACAAGGTTTCATCCATCCACCTGCATCCCCAGCATCATTAGGAATTTTCTTCATAAAAGATAAAGCAGGGTGGCCTTTGTCCACAGTCAAATAAATCTGAAAATGTCAGTTTAATATAGTCCACTTGGTGCTTGGAGAGGATGATGAAAAAGTAATGTGCATTTTCATTACAAAGGACCAAAATTAATTGTGATCCTATATGATTTTGGCAATGTCCTCTCCATGTGCAGGATTCAAAGGTTCTAATACCATATTAAGAATGTCTGTGGGGTGCTAAGATAATTGCTTGCAAACCATTTATTCTGTTAAAGCAAAACCATTTGTTAAAAAATTTTTTCTTTAGATAAGTTATCAGTGCTTGACGTGTTTAGATCAGCAATTAGAAAATGGCTCAAATCTTATAGCATATCATAAACTAATAAAATAACTCTAACTAAGACTAAAAGTTTAAAACTAAAAGCTAAGCCAATAATGACAGTGGCAATAATCAAAATATCATTGTTCATTTTCAATGGCAAATTAGAATTAAAAGTTTTTATTTTGACTTTTCTTGTGTGTGTGTGTGTATGTGCGTGTGTGTGCGTGTGTGTGCGTGTGTGGGGGGGGGGGGGGGGTAAATTAGTTCAAATTAGTTAATAAAACATTTTTAAATCTTCCAAAAGGGTAATGTTCATCAGTCTAGCTGCACTGATGCTTCCCGTGATGCTGAAAAAGTTTGCTAGGAGCAAAAATAAAGAGAGTTATTTACAGCTTCATAAATCTCAGACTGGTACTTTTGCCTCATATTGTGCCCGAGTATGATTCACAGTTAATTTTGGGTTAGTTAGCTATCATATTTGATTTTCAACCCAGCCGGCGTACACTGTACTATAGAACATCATGTCCTTAAAAGCATCTTTTCTTTTGAGTTCTCTTCTGCTGTCATAGATTGAGGACTGGAGAAGCCTAGATAATGGTGGGCTGCATACTCATTGATATGACGATACACCTTTGATGTAAACAGGCCAAAGTAATGCACTGAGCCACAGCACAACAGTGTTGCTTTTGTCATTTAGTTCCATTTGAGCTTACTTTCAGGAAAAACTATTTATTTTATGAAATGAAACAAAAAAGCTTCTCCTCCTTTATTAACAGTTAGGTGAATGAATGCCGTTTTATGAGCCATTACTTTTAGTTCTTGAAATTCAATAATGAAACAAATTAAAGGAATAAATTTGTTTATATTTTCCACAAATTTCCACAAAAATTTCCAATATACTGTAACATAGATAATTTTACAAATTAAAAAAACATAAGGAAATGTGCATTATATGTGCATGATTTTAAACATGCTAGAATTTGCACTGTCACATACCAGTATCTACTACTAAATAAATTTAAGGATTCCACAGCAAAGGGTTAACGATTTAAATTAATGTTGGATCGATACTGGATTACCAAGGGGTATGTAGAGATTTTGTCCTAGCTGCAGACCTAATGCATGGTCATGCATTCTGCACTCAAGTGCTGAGCTCAGGCTTGTATCTGATGCATAGTATGTATGCATTCCCATTTGTGATTAACTCTCAGGTTCTCGTCCCAGCTGGGATCCATTGATCACTGGCTAAAATAAGGAACAAAATGAGAGTCAAGAGTCTTTTTGGGATTATAAAATGGCTATTTGACATCATTCCCATGATCAAAAACGTACAACAAAAACATTTTTTGACACATAGGTTTAAATAAACACAGACTGAAGAGGGTGAATAGCACTTTAATTGTGTAAGGTGTGTTCTTGATGACACACACACACACACACACAAACATCATAATAATTTTTTTTTATAAAAACTGTGATACTTTCTTAATATAGGATCTGTTTCATTTGCCTGACTGCAGCTGCTATAAAGCAAGAGATAACAGAAAATAACTTCCTACATCCCCCAACATTAAATGTAACAAATATTGATAAATATGTCTCTTGTTTTATTTATTGTATTTACAAACCAGAAAATGTAATCTATGACAATTTGTTGTAGCATATGACAAATTAATCTCTCTGTGGCACGATATTACTGGAAAATAAATCAACTTTATGGAGCTAACATTAACTCCTTTTTAGAATGTACAGTACTATATCTTAACCCTATGGCTTTTTCGTCAGAATTCTGACTTTTAAATAAAAATAAGGATGTAATCTTAGAATTTAAGCTTAGAAATTAGAGTTTAAGTTAAGAATTCTGACTTTTTTCTCAAAATCTTTGCTTTAATCTCAGAATTCTGACTTTTTTCGCACAATTCCTATTTTAAACTAGTCTGAGAAATCTGAGATTGAAGTCTAAAAAGAGTTTAAATTTAGATTGCTGAGGGGGAAAAAATTTGAACCAATTTCTTTTTATGGTTGTCCCTAACCTCTTCCATTAAGTCTTCTTTTAACAAAGCATGTTTTTCCCTTACTCATCCAATAAATATTTCACTTACAAGATTTTTTTACTTTTTTTTTTTTTTTTCCAAAAGAAGTCAAGGCTTATAAAAACAGCCATTTTAGTTTCAATATTGGTAGATAAAGTGCTGGCAATGGATAACAAAAAAAGATTATGCACTTTGCTAAAGACATAATTCTCCACAGTAAAATGTACACAGTGGGCTTTGGAGAGCTGGAAATAGAGGCTAAAATTAGCAGCTAACAGACAGTCTCCAGGCCATGTCCAGCAGGAGCTATTCTGGCAAGTTGAAGTATTTTGGCAGCTCTAGAAACATGCTGACATACACAACAAGTTGCGCTTTCTTAAGCACTGCAGATTTATGAGTGAAAAGGCGTATTCATCACCACACTAAACCACGTGAATTTTTATGACTTAAATGTATAGGCTTGGACAATTTCTCAGTTATTTTCCCTTGACAAATATTCTCTGAATGTATTGAGTAACTTTCCACAGGGTCACTAGGTTCAGTGTTTTAATGCAGCAGCAGGAGCATCAAAATCAGATCCTGGACTTTGGCCACAACCTTGCTAAGATTAGTGTGTTCGCTCTTTTAAAAGCCTTGGTAATTAGCTAATGAGTAAATCAGGTGTGCTAAAAACAGTAGACAAACTCTGTGCAATGCTCTGTGTTCATCTCTGGAGGCCTGACACCACAGTACTTATGTATTTAATTATATGAGCCTACATAATACATGTGCATGATCTATTTCTCAGGGAGCTTCCATAATTGCACCTTCTATTCGTGCTGAATTATTTATTATCAGTGATTACCATTCCTCTCCTCTAAGGAACAACATTGACTAATAGATATAAGGGTTAGCTTTTAATCTTTTTATGGTAACATGTACTTGTTTGGAGGCTGAAATTAGCTGTTAGCATGCCTCGTGGCAAAAATAAGTTGTATGATTCTAGAAGATGATTTTTTTCTCCACAAGTCTGTAGCTATATAAAGTACGCATCCAAACTCTTGCTTGCTTTTTTACTCAGTGCCAATAACTTATTTTACCTTCTGCTCAGTCAGTTAAAATGACAAGAATCATGTACAAATAAACAAATAGAAAATCATAACCACTTCTCTGCATGGGTAATGCAGTGTCATCCAATACTGACATAGATACTGTACGCTGCTACCAAAATACTAACTATGGATAAGCACTCATCTAAAAGCCATCATGCATAAAGAGAAAGTTATGCTCAAGGCTAAAATCAGAGAAACTAAAGATAAGTAGAGAAGGAAACTGCAGGGCAGTTTGCAAAGGGGCATGGTCAGAGAGGTGTAGAAGTGGATAAAAAAAAAATCTCAGGTTAGAAATTGCAATATGACCAACAAGGAGAGTTGAGTTTGAGAAGGCGATGTAGCTAAATCTTTTCTTTAATAGATTAGATTTTAGATCAAACACTCAATGCCCTTCACTTATTGTTATTCATGGTACCTGTGCTACACACCCCCTAAACTGTAGTAGAGCTGTCATCTGTCCACCCATTCCCAAAGCTGTCTCTCATCACTTCTCCACTGGACCATCCTCATCACAGGCAACACATAGCAATGAGAACCATTTACTGCTCCCTCTTCGCTCTACCAGTTTGGGTTTCACAAGTGTCCACATAAGGAGAAAGCTGAGAAGGCAGGTTTACACCCTGAAGGTGTAAACCATACAGTGCTGAAGACCTGGCCTTAGGAGAACATATACGACCTGAGTATGAGATTGGAAAGAGTTATTGAAAAACATCCTGCTTAAAAATAGGATATGAATTATTGCAGAACTGTAGCACTGATATCACATCTGAAGGAGACCATGATCTTTG
The DNA here is from genome assembly GCF_024256425.1 of Clarias gariepinus. Lineage (NCBI taxonomy): Eukaryota > Metazoa > Chordata > Actinopteri > Siluriformes > Clariidae > Clarias > Clarias gariepinus. The sequence goes on from NC_071119.1 coordinate 17,787,958, forward strand.
ATCACCAAAGAAAGCAGGCAAATGTATCTCCTACATTTGTCTTTTCTCTTGTTTACTTGAAAAATATTAAAACCACAGTAAGAATCATGTTCTTTGACTTGTTTTATGCCACCCAGCCCACACTTGTGAGGAACATAAACTACTCAACCTCAAGATCTCAGTATATATGTTTTTCAGAGCAGTGTTCCTCATAGGACTATTCTGGCGCCCTTTGTTTTTACACCACCCTCTGACACATGGCATCTACAGTACAGTACAGTACATTGTTTCTCAGATGACACAACTGTGTTGCAATGTATTTTTAGAGAATGGAGAGAGGACAAATATAAGATTGTGATCAACAACTGTGTGGAGTGGTGTCAATCATCCTTTGTAGAATGCAAAAGAGCAAATAGGATTGTGTTGGACTTCTGCAAAATGAAATTACCTCTAGTGACCAAATTAGGTGAAAATATTGCAATGACATTACAGACCTGTGTACATCTGGAAGAATTGCCAGGGTAGTCTGGGAAACTAGGATGACATGCTGGGATAGTCTTTTCAGTACTTTAGTCTTTGATGTCTGAGGTCCTTTAGTTCACATTTTATGAGTCAGTGGTGCCAAGTGTCATCATTTTACAGTATATGCAGCTGTGTGTTGGGGTAGCAGCTTGAATGGTAGACACCAACAGACTCAATAGTGTTATCAAGTGGGGCCTCAGTCCAGGAGCACAGACTGGATGCAATGCAAATGATGATTGAGAGAAAAATCAACTTTCATATTTGCATAAATCCAAAGAATATGGATAAACAGTAGTATGTAGTGAACCTTCAAATTCAATTCTAAGCCCTGCACAGACTTTGACAAGGATTCTTGGATTTGCAACCATATGGGCCAAAAACATAATTTCCAAATTGGATTATTTATATCTGTAACATCTTTTGATTATCTTTTCTAATTATATTTGTTTTGTTTCAGAATCATATAATGATTCAAAAAAATAACATAATGATGTCAAGCAATTTTAAGATGAGCTCAGAGTGATTCAGTCCATCTCAAACTGTTTTTTTTTCCCCTAAATCATTTGATCTTTGTGTTCTTTGCTGCCTCATACCAGCTAATAAGAATCTGCCTGAAAGTGAAGTCTCTGGTGCATTGTAGAGAAAGAACATTAGCATAGAGTTACCAGATAATTATGCTGTGGTTAACATGACAGGTCTGCAATAGCTTAAGGGGCTTCCTTTATGGGTCTTTTGAAACAAAACTAATGAGAAGGCAAATCAAATAGATTGGATAATTGAGCCCAAGTCTTATTGAAACACAAGCAATGAGAGGCAACAAACACATAGATTATGACTGGTGGAGGTTGATTTAAATGTTTTATGCTTTATTACTCTTGGCTTTAGTTCAGTCTGGTTGTATTGCAAGAAATCTTTTGTTACATGGGTAAAATGTTGGGTTAAAACTAAGAGGGCAAGTACAGTAGCATCTGTAATTAGGATAAACTGATTTTCATACTTATTAAATTATTTAAGCAATCTTAAACTTGTAATGGAAGTAATGATGTAATATATAATAATGACTATAGGGTTCTGTTTGTGTGGAGATCTGGGAAATCCATCAGATGTCAGAGCTTTTTTTTCCATTTATATTTTGCAATGACTAATTTAGGACAATATTTATATATGTTCACAAAAGATTTTTATAGGCTACTTCACAACTATGCATTAAAATTTTCCTGCAAATATTATGTTTGGTAATGAGCCAGTTAAACAAATGCAGCAGAAAAAAATCTGATTTTGTCTAAAGATATTTTTAACTTTGCTGGTTAACTATTGCTTTCTCAGTCAAATTTCTCATGCATTACATTTTATTTGAACGATGCAAACATCTGTAATGTACAATTGTACATCTGTGAATGACAATCACAGCTGAGATGACTTTGAGACCACTGTAGACATTCCCATGAATATTCAGCGAGTGGAATCGCTGATCCTTGAAAATTAACAGAAATCAACTTGTTGCGAACTTGCAGCAGAGACACATCTGTATATGGGAACTGTACACACAATCATTCTCAAAAACCACTCGCACATTAGAGGAACTCAGTTTGGTGTTATTGCCACATCAACTGTACAGTCCTGACCTTGCTCCAAGCGCTTTCCTCATGTTTGGTCCGTTAAGGGAGTTCCTGGGAGGCCAGGACTTTAGGCAGGTAGTCCGTATTAATGGTTTTCAGTGTTTGGATAAATGCATTAGTGTAGCAGGAGATTATATATAGAAATAAAGATAATATTACTCTCATAAGCTATGTTATTTTGCACAGTCGGATACCCTGATATATTTAATTAGGAAATTAATAACCTGGAGGGGTAAACAGATAGTCCCCATTTTAGTCCTCAACTAACATTGAGTTGGGTGGAAATGCAATTCAGGATGCTGACACATAACAGGCAGTTCTGTAGCCTTGGTCTAACATTGCTATCATTAGCAACTGCACATAGCATGCTCTATGTTTCTCATATGTTTGACTTTCAGCTGAGGTGCAGGTATTCTGAACATGTCAGCATGTATCACCATTTCACTCAGTATTCAGAAGGTAATGCCTTTGACATTAGGTTAGAGATGAAGGAATAAAAAGATATGTGATGACTGTAAGACATGAGCCATCTGTTGAGTACTTTGTGGATGCAAATATATTGACAGTTTTGGTTGTTCAGTTTAACTGCTGAGTGGTTTTATAGTTAAAGCTTAAGTTATTCAATACAAGAACATCTTTGATCACTACGCCAAGGCAAGTTTTCTAATATGCTTATTGCACCACACATACGTATAGATACATACTGTAGATAAAAGATGTGGCTGCAGAAGTCAGATAATACTCTATTACATTAGAATAGTTTAGATTTTTTTGTGGCATTATTTTTCTCTTACCCCAACTTCTTAACTGGGGTCTTAGCACAGGGTCAGCCAGGATACAGCACCACTGAAGCAAAGAGCGTTAAAAGCCATGCTCATGGGCTCAACAGTGAACCCTTAGAGGTTCTGGGACTCGAACCGCCAACCTTCTGGCAAGTTACCCAGTGTCTTAAACATTAAAGCTGCCACCACCACCAACCACACCTAACGATAGTCCAGTCCCAGTATTGGAATTCCAAGATCACTTCAAACCATTTTTTGATACCCATATAACAATTTAACCATGGTCTGTGTGAATTTTTTTTAAAATAATTTGTAAAACCCTTGGTACTTACTGTACAATAGTTAAAATTACACTGTTGTTTATATGTACAGTAGTTATAAAGTGTGTATCAGGTTTTCAAAGGCCAGGAATGGTGATAATAATTACTTTTTATTGCTGAAACAACATCACTTTTCTGTTTTACATTAGCACCATTGACTATGGCCATGGACCCTTAATAAATAAAACATTCTAATCTTAATAGATCAACAGCATTTTTTTAAATACTTATTTTCCCCCAGCTAAAATATTCTGCTAGATTTGCGTTTAGTTGACAACCCATGATAAATAGAATATAGTGCAATCATTCTCACAAATCTTTGTAAAGATACATTTTACCAATAAGAAGTTGAGATGTTTGTTTGGTTGGTTATTTAATTATTTATTTTATGAGAAAACTCAAGCCTACTTAAGTTCTATGCATATCTGTTCCAGTTTTTTACTGTGAGAGATGGAAATACTGGGTTTTTTGCAAAGCCAGCAGTTTATAGACAGCTGGAGTGCTGTTGCTTTGAGCCTGGAGCTCAAATTGGAAGTGAGTTAAATCAATAAGATCTAAAAACAACAAAATTGATTTGAATAAAAAAGGAAGACATAAACACTGGTGATTTATGGCATCGATTATGCTCTAAGTGCCGGATGGTTTGAGAGAGATAGAAAGGGTTGGAATGAAATTGGGTAAGTTACAAGTCTTACTGTATACTCAGAGTTTTCTTTCTGTACTGTTGTCCTGAACTATTTGCTGAGGTCAGCTCTGCTAGCGTAACCTGTAAGAAGATACTTCTACTATGTAACCTTTCACTCAACTGTAATATTGGCTAAACTTTTTTTTTTTGTTTTTTGTTCAGGCAACTTACTGTTAGAGTGTTAGGTTACAGCTGAAAAGTAGTTTAATTTTACTTTACATACTTGGATTTGACAATCAAATATAGGTCTAATGTATATAACATTCTACTACATGGTTAAAAAAGACCAGGAATTCAAGCTTACCAAGTGAACAGGCCAATAAACAAATAAAGTTTGGATTGGTAATAATTCAGCAACCTGACGACAAACTAGCAAATTACTTTCTTTTACTGACTACAATGGACACACTAGAAGTTTATCATTTTTCATTAAGACATTCATTGGAACATCTGACTTCATTTCTTTTTCATCACTGAACACTTATCTTCCCAGTGAAGAGGCTTATTTGAATGACAGACTATCTGGTTGAACTTAAAGGTTAGGCAGGACATTCTGCTGACAAGCTAGCAATGGGAGCCATCAAAAACTAGCCATCTGGTAAAGATACTACATGCATAGACAAGTTCCTCTTAAAACCACTACGATCATATTTCAGCCTTGTTGGGATATGGCATGGAAATATGAAACGGAATACTGGATGGATTCCACTATTCTACCATATTGGTCATTAAATGTAACGTGAACTGCTAACATCTTGATCTTCCCTTTGCTAGAACATGAAGCCTTCTTTCCTTTTAAGGGCTTATCTAGTCAAACTTAAATTTTTATTTCTGACTGAAAATTTTTTTCCCTAATTTTTTACCTGGTTTCTTTCCATTATTTTTTACCAAATACAATGTAGCTCTTGAACATACCTCTAAAGCGAGCTCTTCCACTTCAAACTGCTTCTTGGCCATGCGATTTTCACCAATAGGTTTGTGATAGTAGATGACCATAACGTCATACTGCTTCATTATCGCCTTGTAGTTTTTGCTGGTCAATTGATGGACACGATCCTTGCCATCATATTCAGGGATGTCCAGGACCTTTACTCCCCAACAGAGAATTCCACAGGTGAGTAGAACCACTCCAAGCCACAAGCCCCACTTCATGTTCCCGACACTTCAGTCAGTAATTAAAATCAAAATAGTTTCCTTATTTTTTCTTAATTTTTGCTTTGTTCCTAACGGCAGTTCACAAACAGTTAGGAACAAGGTCCAGTCCGTGTGTCTGCCACCCTGAAAAGAGCAGGACGTATAATTCACATGTCTTTTTAAACACACACATACACACAAAACTTGCTGATGACTCTGGGAGGGGGTGGGATTGAGGTAGGAGTAGAAGTTTTATTTTTTTTAACCTGGGTAGGCAACATGATGGAAACTGTGGAAGAAGGTATTAGTAGAATAAAATCTGACCAAGATGTGATTGGATAACTTAAACTTGGAAAGGGTGGGATATGTCAAAGAAGGTGTGACCAAATCTGAGCACCTGTTTAAACCAGCAGGGGGTAGTCAGTAATGAGATGGACACTGATATGGTCCTCATAGAGAGATAGGTACAGTTGAGCCAGAGAGCCAGGCAATGAGATTCCATTTCCTTATTAAGTTTTGATGAGGGCTTCAACCCTCACTAAAAATAAGAGCTTGCTTGGACAGTGAAAACATAGAAGTATGTGTAGTGTGGCTCTTCTGCTTGTGCTGATCATACATACTTTTATTCGGCGCACAAATCCATTCGGTTCTATTTCCACTGTAATATACCAAAATATGTATGGTAAATGTCAACTAAATTCACTTAACCAAGACTCAACCATGGAGTGTTTGTGTATGTGAGTCCGGGCCACACAAAAATGTACATACAGTCTCATAACGCTAGATTAGGCAGTGTCAAATTTACAGAGTGTAACTGGAGACAAGAGTTATTAATAAGTTTGACATATGACCTGTTCTTTTATTCTGTTGAGTCAAACAGATCATACCATTTGGAGAGGTCAGACAGGGAAAGCGATGGAGTGTAGCCAGAGGTGGGTAAAGCAGCCAAAAACTTACTTTATTCTATTAACAGAAGATTAGGGACATGGGACAAGGTACTGTCTGCTTCTGTGAGCTCAGTGTGCATATACCCACAATTCTCTCTATTAAAGATACTGTATGATGTGAGCTATAACAGTGAAACATAAGAAGATATGATTCCTTATCTTTTTTGACTAATCTTGTTAGGTTTTCAAAGAGTTTCATAGCCAGAGTTTCATTCATTCATTCCTTCATTCATTTATTCCTTCATTCATTTTGGTTAATGTGATGAATGAATTCAACGCACCATTATTGAGATTGTTTTTATATTGAGCTCTTATAATCTACCGTATACTGTACATTTACTATTTAAAAAAAAATAACTAATGGTTATCTAAATAATGTCAGCATGGACCTAATATTGTTTGTTTGTTTGTTTGTTTGTTTGTTCATTCAGTGGAAAATAATAGCCAAAATATTTGTCAACATGTTATTCATATAATTATAAAATTAAAATAAAATTAAAAACTGTCTTGTGGGGTATGTGAACATTATTTTGATCTTTACCCTTTAATGTTCTGCTCAACTTTTTGGTAGATCCCATTTAAAGTCACTACAGTATATCTTATTGAAAAATTTATCAAGCTTAACCTGATTGAGCCATCACTACCATTTGGTTGAGGTAAGTTATCCAAAACAAAATCACTTTTTCATGTTTCTGAGTCTCTTTAAATAGCAAATAAATTTCAGTTGCTTAGTAGCACATCATGAAAGGTATTCACTTGCCCATCCAAATCATTAAAATTGGGTGTTCCAATCACTTCCAGGTGTATAAAATCAATCACCTAGGCATGCAGACCGCTTCTACAAACATTTGTGAAAGAATGGGTCGCTCTTGGGAGATCAGTGAATTCCAGCATGGTACCTTGATAGGATGCCACCTGTGCAATGGGTCCAGTCATGAAATTTCCTCACTACCAAATATTCAATTAAATTTAATTTGTATAGCACTTTTAACAATTGTCATTGTCACAAAGCAGCTTTACACAATCAAAATAATTATTTAACTTTGTATGGAATGTGAATGTGTATAAATCAAAATGGTCAGATGAGCAAACTGAGGGCGACAGTGGCAAGGAAAAACTCCCTGAGATGGTAATAGGAAGAAACCTTGAGAGGAACCAGACTCAACAGGGAACCCATCCTCATTTGGGTGAAACAGATAGCAGGAATTGATCAGCATTTATACTGTGTGTTAGGTGGCAGACAGTTCAGCTATAATAGTTGATGTTAATTAATGTTAATATGGAGTCCAGGTAGTTATTGAAGACTCAGGTAGACTTGTAGGAAGTTCCAGTCCTGAACTATCGAACTGTCAAGTCCTCATAGAAACAGCTGCCAACACCAGTCGAGGCCAGAACCATCTTCCACGTAGAGAGAATCATCCCCAGACACCAGACGCATCCCAAAGTGACACACGGGGCATCCATGTGACGAGATCTCCAAGCAGAAGTGGGGCACCAGGATGGGTCAGACAGGTCCGGAGGGCAGAGGGAGTCTGGATCACTGGCAGCTCAGGAATGGAATGTGTAGCTTGAGAGAGAAAGAGTGAAAGGGGGAGACAGGGGGAGAGAGGAAAGAGAAAAGAGGGGGAGAAAGAGAAGAAGAGGAGAGATGGCAGTTAGGTATGATCACAGTCACACAATGTATAATGTGAATGTATATTTACTGTAGAGTGCAAGCAGAGACTTCAGCAGGACTAACTACTGTATGACAGCATAACTAAAAGAGAGAGCCAGAAGGAAACATAAACATGAGGGATCCCTGAGATGTAAAACAAACAATCACCTCATGAGTCCATGAGTCCCCCAGATTGTGGCAGATCATAAGACACTAGCAGTTCGCTCAGATACTGCGGCGCAAGACCATTTAATGCTTTATATGTCAAGAATAGTATTTAGAAATCAATGCGAAATTTCACAGGGAGCCAATGAAGTGAAGATAAGATAGGGGTGATGTGCTCATATCTTCTGGTTCTAGTGAGGACTCTCGCTGCTGCATTCTGGATTAGCTGAAGCTTGTTTATGCACCTAGCTGAACAACCAGACAGTAAGGCATTATAGTAGTCCAACCTAGAGTTGATAAAAGCATGAACTACTGTAGTTTTTCTGCATCATTAAGCGACAATATATTTCTTATCTTGGCAATATTTCCGAGGTGAAAGAATGCTATCCTGGTAATATTATCTACATTAGCTTCAAATAAAAGGCTGGAATCTATAATCACACCGAGGTTTTTACCGTTGCACTTGATGGAACAGAAAGGCCATCTAAAGTTACAGTGTGATCTAAAATTTTACTCCTGTATGCGGTCCTATGACTAGAAATTCTGTCTTATCCGGATTAAGCAAAAGGAAGTTAATTAGCATTCAATTTCTTATGTCCTGCACACATTTCTCAACTTTAGTAAGCTGGTTTTTCTTATCAGGTTTTGCTGAGGCATATAACTGTGTATCGTCAGCATAACATTCAAAACTAATACCATGCTTACGGATTATGTTGCCCAGAGGAAGCATGTAATGGGAAAAAAGCAGTGGGCCTTAAACTGAACCCTGTGCAACGCCAAACTCCACTAGAGAACATGCAGAACAATCACTATTTATCACTATTCATCTTCATACTGATAACGATTGGTCAAATAGGATCTGAGCCAGGATTGGGCTGTACCCTTAATTCCTACTACATTTTCTAATCTGTGAAGAAGAATACTATGATCATTGGTGTCAAAAGCTGCACTGAGGTCATTTCACAGTCAACTGTTAGTGATATTATAAAAAGTGGAAGCAATTAGGACCGACACAAATTCAGCCACAAAGTGGTTAGCCGAGCAGGATCAGCAGATGTTAAGAAGCATATTGCACAGAGGTCACCAACCTTCTGCAAAATCAATAGCCACAGACCTCCAAACTTCATGTGGCCTCCATATTAGCTCAAGAACAGTTTGTATAGAGCTTTATGGAATGGGTTTCTATGGCTGAGCCAAGCCTTACATCACCAAGCGCAATGCAAAGCATCTGAGGCAGTGGTGAAAAAAACACAAAAAAATTTTTTTGGTCTGTTCATCTGACCAGTGACACATGAGGTGTATTGCATGCTGAGAACTGAATCTTGGAAGAAAAGATTCAAAAGATATAATTTTTATACCGTTTGTCCCAACACTTTAGCAGTGATACAGTGAACCAACATTCAACCTGAGGCTGTAATACTGAGCTGGTTTAAAGGGTTATGTGATATTATTATGTGTGTGTTTTATGTAATGTTATTTTACATAGTTTGGCCCGTTTTGGCTAACATGGGGACTGCAGCTGAATTTGCCATGTAAGCCAGAGATCATTAAGGCATGAGCATTGGGCCAGAACTTGGCATGCTGTAACTAGTGCTTTGCACAATGGAACTTGCCATGGCCACCAGCTTGGCATTTTGCATGGCTACAAGGGCAGAACTTGCACATGCACAGGATACGGACTTGAGAGGGACTGCCACCCAGTCAGGACTTGAGAAGCCTCTTTGTGGGCTTTTGGGGAGAGCTTGGTAGCAGCATGATTTCTTGAAGCTGGGGTGTGTTGAAAGCATGGTGTCATCAAAACTGGGGTGCAGAGCATTGAAGCTTAGGTGCACTGCAAGCGAGACAATCTCAAAGCCAAGCAGCTGGATCGAAAAAGGCATTCTTGAGACTACAATGTGTGACAGTCTGTGCATTGCAGGCACAGCATTCTTAAAGCCAGGCTACGGTGAAAGCACACAAATATATCCTCAAATATATCTCACTGAGAAGATAATAGATTTTCACATTATGTCCTGCTGTCACATTTAAATTATGCATTGTTTTTCAAGTAGTGCCATTTTGCTTATTTAGATTCATCATATTCCAAATGTGCACAACAACAATAATAAACAATTCATATGTTGAGGGTGAGACTATATTTAAACATTATCAAAGGCAAACATAAATATATTTTGTGGACAAGCACTGACTTAAATAAAAAATTGGATCAATCACAAGTTATACATTTAGAAAGTGAATATTTAGTTCAGCTACTTATCTTATTTTATAAAATATACATAAGTTGCATTAGATTATAAAGCAAAATTTACCTCCCATATTTTTTCTCTTGTACAATGTTTACATGTTTATAAATAAGCTGGAAAAAAGATCACACTCCTACACCCACATGCAATGCATCATGTAGTGTTTGTTTGCTAAAAAAAAAAAAAAAAAAGCAGAAAGAAAAGATGGGTAGCAATGTGTACAATCTCTTACTCTATACACTATGCATGAGGAAGTGTCAAGGAAATAACCTTAATGCACACAAGTAATAATTTGAAAACCAGGAGGGGAATACTTCAGCGCCCTCACATGGTAGTGTGTACTTTACTACTGTATCTTTATTTGTATGTGTTTGTGTGTGTGTGTGTGTGTGTGTGTGTGTGTATTCCCATGTTTGTGACTGTGTAGGTGTCTATGTGGGTGTTCTGTTTTCTTGTGTGCATAATTTTTATATCTTATTCTCTGTTTATGCTTGAAACCAGCACTTGTCTGACGCTGCATATAGACTGCAATGTGTGGATTTAAGTCAAAGAGCCACAAAGCAATGAAAATTACTGTTTCTGACTGCAGGTGCAGGTGAACAAAGTAAAAGGAAGACTAAGCAAGGAAGCAATTTTAAAAGAGAGAGAAAAAGAGAGAGAGAGAGAGAGAGAGAGAGAGAGAGAAGGATACCTAGAAGCCAAAGAGGTTATTAAGCAAATCAATAGTCGTGACCAAGATGTTGCATTTAAACTCCTGGGAGGTAGCTTCTGCTTGTACCTGTATGCTTTCTGTGATATATTTGCTTTTATGAAATATGAAATACATGTGTAAATAAAACTTTGATCATTGTGTCATGCTTCATTTAATTTAAAGTTTTTTTTATTTTTATGCTTAACATATTCAGGAAAATGTCTTAGTATTTTTTATTATTGGTAACTCTCCTCTGTTATAAACATTATTTTATTTAACTACTAATTGTATATTCTTCGCCATCCTCAGCATGCCATTTTTTTTGGGTTAATAAGCATTACAATTTATATGCAAGTAACATGAAAATGATTTATATATTAATTGGATGCAGAAAAATTAAAAACATAGCAACCAGGCGGGTTGATCAATCCCCTATAACGTATTGTTAGGCAATAAATACTTCAGGTTCATGGTTTATTTCAGATAACCAAATACACATTACTGTCTTCCTGTGTGTTAGTTCCTTTTAGCTGTGTTACTTTGTAATGTTTATGTCTTTTTTGGGCAAAGTATTGACAAAAATGCAGGCACATACTGTACGTATGTACGTAAGCTGCTGTAAACAACGCAAAGGTAACCTCTCTTCTTTTCGCCACACAGTACCAATGCATATTTCAAATGCCGAAAGGCAGGAAAGACTACTCTGGAAAGGCTATTCATTAGATTGATGGGTTAACTATTTGAGGAAGGCCCACATACTGTATACTGTAGGTCTGATAGTCAGTATTTGCAATTTATTATCCATATAGTGTGTTTTTAGAGTGTGTTTCATCTATCTGTTTGTCACATCTCATAGTCAACTTATCTGACTTCCAGTGTCAGCACAAAGCCCACTTGCGACGTAGTGCCTATTTTAGAATTTGACGTGGGCAGTAAAGTGTAAATCTCCCACTACACTTAAAGATAAACATTACTGTTATCTAGCTGAGAATGAGGTTTTGGGGCTTGTGGCAAGTTCTGAGTTGAAGAACTTAATGTGTGAAGTTTTGCTGGCAGAATTTTTGGTAAGATGGTTAATTTTTCCAATGTCTTATACCAATTTCTGTAATCATGAAGAAAAATCTTACAGAGCATAATTTTTTGAGGACCTGATTAAACTAAGCCATCCTTTTCTAAAATTATAAGTTTGAGTGTAGCCATTTGTTTTACTTTCCACAGCAGCATGGTGGCTTAGTGGTTAGTACTGTCCCCTTGCACTTTTAAGGTTGGGGTTCGATTTTCCGGGTCTGTATGCATGGAGTTTGCATGTTGTCCCTGTGCTTTGTGGGTTTCCTCCGGGTACCCCTGTTGTTTTCCACAGTCCAAATACATGCAGGTTAGGCTAATTGGCGTTCCCAAATTGCTCGTAGTGTGTTAATGACAATCGGCTGTCAAGCTTGTAAACCGACCCCCTAAGTAACTGTCAAAGAAACAAACTCCTTGGTGGAAAGTATCCATGTGCCAGATGGCACATGGACAGACCAAAACACCCCAAAAAAATGATTCCCACAATATCTTCATCACAGTGTACTGTCAGGTGTGTTTCATAACTACTAAACCTGGATTGGAGATCTACATCATTTACAGCTACATACATTATTTATATATTTACATAATTTACAGGTACATTGATTGTATTAGCAGTCTTTATCATACCATATAACATTTTTCTGGTCTGTCATTAAGTGAAGTTAATAACTGCACCCACATAGCGAGGCTGCCAAATCGTAGCTTCTACTCAAGTAAAAGCCACTATCACTAACAAATGGCCAGCATCTCACTTCTACTGCCGATAAATTCACACTCCTGTATACCTCTGCTCTGAACCAAGCTGCAGGGGGGACGAAGCACTTGCACATGGCAGTGGTACATGTTGGGGCTTGTTGATGTCTGGAACGTCTCATGGCACCTGGCGTTCATCCTTGCTTACCCTCTGCCAGTTTGTGGGATCGGTGTGGAGACACACACCATCGCCCACTAGCCTTATGAGAGCCAAACAGGCGCTAAGAGATGTCTGGGGTGCTCAGTGTTTGGGGCCTAGACAAGCTGTTGACAGGCTTTGGTGCCAGGATAAGATGTATGTGGGCTAAAAAGCAGCAAAAAAGCTTTCAGAAGTTTTGCACTGCATTCCTAATCTAAGACAAGTGTGTTCACTTGTGCTTATAATTCTTTGTCAGCATTTCAGGAATAAAGCTGTTGCCGAGCAACTGCAGCCCTAATAGATGGGAGTCCATGGAAGATGATTCAATGTGGAGAGGTTTTTTTTACATGCTTGTGTTTACAGATTTGTATAGCTACTTCAAATAGGTACTCCAGATCTGTCTCTCTTTACAAGCCTGTCTTAGTCCTTCAGTTGCTCTGTCAGTGAATGTAAGTAACAACTGTAATGGGGAGCCATTTCTCTCATTGTGAGCCTAAGAGCAGGGTGTCGGAGCAAAGCACCATGGCTTCACAATCTAATTGGCTTGGTAATTATGGTATTACATGAATTCAGAGGAGCTGTAATTAACTAGAGGTTTGTTGCTTGCTTCTAGGTGTGAAGTTGGAGAACATGACTAAACCTAGTCAGTTTAAAATAGGATATGCTCACACAGATAGCACATATACACACACATATATTCAGCCTTTATTTATCACATATACCTTACTGCACAATGAAATTCTTTATTTTTCACATATCCCAGCTCTTGTTAGTCCAGGCTAAAAACCTATTTATTTAGCCAAGCATTTTAATAAATACAGTAGATTTGCCTTAGGTAAAGGAGCAGATCTGGGGGACTCATGGACGTAGAGTATTAGGTGAACTGGTATGTTTGGATGCTGTCTTCCCCACTCTCATTGATCACTCAGGTTTGTTGACGGTGAGGTGATTGGTTGTTTTACATCTCTGAAAGCCGCATGTCTGTGTTTCCTTCTGGCTCTCCCTTCTTAGTTATACTGTCATAGTTAGTCCTGCCGGAGTCCCTACTTGCACTCTACACTAAATATACATTCACCTTATACATTGTTCGACTGTGACCATACCTAACTGTTATTTCACCATCTCTTTTGCTCTCTCCTTTTCTGCTCTATCCTCTCTCTCTCTCCGTCTCTCCTTGTTCCTCTACCTATCTCTCTGTCGAGCTATACATGTCGCTCCTGAGCTGCCAGTGATCCAGACCCCCTCTGCCCACTGGACCTCTCTAACTCATCTGGAGTCCTGCTTCTGGTTGGGGATCTCTTATACTTCGTCTCGCATATTATTATGCACATCAATCCCTGCTACCTGTTTTCACCCAGATGAGGATGGGTTCCCTGTTGAGTCTGGTTCCTCTCAAGGTTTCTTCCTATTACCATCTCAGGAAGTTTTTCCTTGCCACTGTCGCCGTCGTCCTAGGCTTGCTCATCAGGGACAATCATATCATTTTGATTCATACACATTCACATTTCATACAAACTTAATTCTTTTGATTGTGTAAAGCTGCTTTGTGATGATGTAAATCGTTAAAAGCGCTATACAAATAAATTGAATTGAAATTGAATTGAAATTGAATTGAAATTGTTATTAGGCCGGGGTCAGGGTGCAGGTCAACCATTATATGGTTCCCCTGGCCTTGGTCAAGGGTCCAACAGCGGCAAACTGGCAGAACTGGGGCTTAGAATAGTTGTTAGGATCTATGCAGAAAAAAATTTAAATTACAATTGAGAATCATAATCTGTAAGCAGGAAGGGTCATTAGTACATGTATATACAAATGGCACTAAACATCAAAACAACAAGATGAATTCAAAGCGATATTATGACTGATCGATGTATTATGAAATGAGAGATAAAATTCTGAACTTTTTATTTTTTTACAAACTTAATAAATGTCTAACAAAAAGTGTATAACAAAAGAATTAACCTTCCTGTTTAAAATTTTCCGGTGATACTCCTAATGAAACTAGAACCTAGACAGGAAATGAGGTTGAGTGTCATGGTACGTTGTTACAGTGAATATGTACACACCTCTATGTACAGTAACAGCTCATTTATAATTACCGCCACAGTTTACACTAATAATGGTATCTTAATTAATTTTAAAGTAAAATATAAATCACTAGCACAAGAAATGAATATTTTTGTGAACAATCAAAGTGTAAATAAATGATTCACATTTACACTACTAAAAATATAATTGCAAAGACAAACATGGTGCTAAATCACATTTATCATGTGACACCACTTCTTTGCATCGCTCCACTGGGTGTCAGGAAGTGAAAGCCACACAGGCAGCAGACAAAGAGGGTTTGAAATGACTCGGCATTTTCTTTGTTGCTTTTCTGTTGATTCACTCCCCATTCAGACACACACACACACACACACACACAGAAACATTTGTCTTGCTATCCACATAAGGACCCTCTACTAAAATACATAGATAGTAACTCTCTACATAAGTTTTACCTCAGGAACCTACAATGTCAAAATTGTTAGACTTTTTATCCTTGTTGGTGCTTTGATATAAGTTACAAACTGCCATTATGGCCGTTACTGTATAATGTTGATAATTACCAACATCACTGATACAACTCAAATCTCCATGTAATGCTTTTACCATTAACACATATTTGAGAAAGAGAGAGAGAGAGAGAGAGAGAGAGAGAGAGAGAGAGATTCATGCCTGCACACAACAGGCAGTTCTTTCAGAGCAAGAGACATCACAGAGCGTGTGCAGGGCAGAGGAAGATTCCAGAACATCAGATGACACACAGGCATGTGCTCTCGCTCTCTCTGTCTTTTGCCCCAATTATTATTTCGTTGTATTCTCTTTCAGAAAATGTGAATAAACACATTTACACACACACACACACACACACACACACACACACACACAAAATAGAATAAAATAAAAAATCCACATTTATCTTTTAAGATATTTTAAACTATGAAATAAACACTCTTTTAATGTGGTCTTTTTCCTTGACACCTTTTTTTATGAAGTTCGTTCTTCCACATTTTGCCAATTACTGTAAATGACCTTGTGATGGAGAGAAAATGAACCAGCCCCATAATAATCTCTCCTGATTTTGCCTGAAATTCTTCTTTCTTGGTTTCTTACAGTATGATTCTAAATTTCAAGTTATTCAAACTTTTGCAGTGTACATGTTCTTGGACATACAGTAGGTTACTTTCCTTTGGCCTTTGTAAGCACAAATACAGGCAAAGTTTAGTTGCTTCACTTCCTTGCTTTGTAAAGCAATCAAATATTTCTGAATGGTGCATAAATGTGATCCCCCACCACGCAAACACACACATTGATTGATTGATTGATTGATTGATTGATTGATTGGTTGATTGATTGATTGATTGATTGACCCACTCCATGCATGCAAGTGACATAGCCGGTGGTGTGATGATGTGTACTATCAGGGACCTCCATGAGGCCACACACACACACACACACACACACACACACACATACACACACACACACTGGAGGCTTGTTTAAAAAATGCTACATAAATCCCTCAACAAAAAAACAGCACCAGTTCAGCACTTACACACATTTTAAATTAGTCTGTGTGAAACAGCCACAGAAAAGAAAAAGATAAGAAAATTGTAAATCAATGTACTGTACAGCACAAAGAAAAAAATATTACATTAGGAAAAAACATGGAAAACATTTCTCATGCAGTACTGTAATTGTGGAATTACAATACTGTAAGTATTCTAAACTTTCTGCCTTTCCTGTTTGTCAGGCCACATATTCTTTTCCACATCACTGAAAGGATCTTTCGAAATGTTACAGTATCAATCTTATGCAGTCCAACATCTGACATTGTTGCAAACCCGCATCCAAGTCAGCCAGTTATTTTTATAGAACTGGGTGATCATTGGTTGAGCAAATGCCTTAAACATTCCTTTTTGCTGGTGAAGCCAAAATTCATTTCCTCAATTTAGGACACATTAACAGAAAAAAAAAGTCTTATAGAAATGTATAATACTTCAATAGTTTGGGGATAGTTTAGTTTACTATTCAATAGCGAAGCAGTATAATATATTATGCAACAGTTAGTTCCAAACAAGTAATCTGACTGGGCATGAGGAATTCCATAGAGCATAACAGTTCTGAGACATTTAACTATGTATGACACTCTACGTTACAGGACTTCCAATAATCATTACGTACACTAACTATCTGTGGCTACATGAGTGAAAGCTCACACGTACAGTCCACAGTACTGGACAAAGGATAGATCAGCTGCCATTAAAAAAAAACAACATTCAAAACCAGTCAAGGAAGCATTTTCAGAAAGAAAAAACATCTGATAATGTTATGTCACCTTAAATAATACTTTGTTTTTTACTGTAAGTAACTGCTTTAAAGTTGTTCTGTACTGCCTCTGAACCATCTGTATCGTTCTGTTCACAAACAGTACAAAAGCTAACTAGCTTTCAACACCAGGCTGAATCTCAATTTCATCTTTAACCCCCAATCTAGGGTCCTATTTTGTGTGCAGAGCAAGTACAAGTGGATTTTACGAGCTAAATAGGACAATAGCTTTTAATAACGCTATTTGGGATTCAACTCCAGAACCCCAGAAGCTAATATTGTAAAGTAGAATAAGTGAAAATATAAACTAAATTGCAAGCTTCTTGGGACTGTCCACCACTATAATTACCACTATAATAATAATAATAATAATAATAATAATAATAAATTTTATTTAAATAATGTACTTTATATTTTAAATAAATCCCAAAGTGCTACAAATTATTTCAACCAAAATATCTGACTAAAAGGTAAGTTTTAAGACCATTTGCATCAATTGCGGAAAGATATGTGTTAATAGAGCAGAATAACTGATTAAATAACATTTAAAAATTATAATCTTTTGATAATAAATTGTGTTTTTTGAAACTGTTGTATAAAAGCAATGTCGAACATGAGGTTATGCTGTTAAACTGAGTATCACCACATCCGTGATGATATTTAGCACAACAGCACTCCCACTCATATAAAATTGCTTAATTGATCAACATAGAAAATATAAGCGTCCTTGTAATGTAAGAAAACAGCAGACAGCTGAACATAATCGTTTGCATGAATGTAGCATTTGCAATTCTTTTAAAAGAATGAGAAATTCCTTTTATGCTGTGCACAGGTGAAGAGATGATGTCAAGTTTGTAAAAGTTGTTTTAAGAAATTCTATTTTGATTTGAGAAATGAACCAAAGCAACCGAGTAAAACTTCATCATAAATCTAAATTCATTGTAATTAATATAAATGAATTATTATTATTTGATTACAATAGTAAAAAAAATTTGGCACATTTTCTTTAAAAAAACCTTGGTGGATCAGTGGTAGGTTTCTTGCCCAGGTCCAGGTTCAATTCCCTGCCACTGAATACAATGGCAGTCCTAAGCAATGATAAAATAGGAGGGTTGTATTAAGAAGGGCATTTAGTGTAAAACCCCTGCCAAGTTGTGTGCAGATCAGCGAGTCCACTGTGGCTACCCCTGGAAGGGAGGAGCTGTATATATGATTGATGACTTCCAGTTACAGTCAAATGAGTCAAGCAGTTTATTATTCTTTGTTTGTTTTCTGTGCGTGGCCAAAGCATGACAATAATGGGTTAGTAGTGCAGTTTTAAAAGCTGCACTAGACACTTAATAAAACATACGGTCAAAACCTGAAGCTGTATTTTATATAGTTGCACAACAGCAGCAGCTCTCATTTGCTGAGTGCCTCAAGGGCTTCAATTAATCAGCATAACAACAGTCAAATCCCTTCACCTTCCCTGAGAGCTACACTTCATTAGATGCAACCCAGCGCAAGCACAAACTCAAGCACGCACAGATCTCAGTCTTTTACTCATTCTAGTCAGATGGAGAAACAACAAGTAGCCGCAATTTTAAACTGTTTTTTTTTATTATTTAAATATCACAGCCATAGTGGTATTCAAATCAACAGTAACTGATTGTAAGATTACAATGCAAAGCTATTCCTATTTCACTTTCTGCTTTTCTGCACTTTACTCTCACTGTGAATCCCTGTGTTTCTCTCTGTGCAGACCATATGAAGTGAAAATAGCTTTCATGTGTATTTGTATATTAACAAATCCTCTTCTTACGTTCTATAACTGTGAGATTTTAAAAGACTGAAAACTGTTATAATTGGAATGATGTATTCTTGGTTTGTGCTTAAGATTCATTTCCTTTCTCTTTATAAAGAAAAAAAAGGGGTCAGCCTCTGTTTGTATGGAGTCGTTTTGCTGCCAAAATCTATACTACTGTATATTTTGTTGAAATTCATAGGGATTTATTGTGCTCTCACATACAAGTCCAAGTACTCATTTAAAACTGACAGTGTTTGCGTGTGAATTTGCATTGCTTAAACATAAAATTGTATTGTATGTGCAATCTCAATGTATGCTTTTGTCAAAATAATTTACTCTTTTTTGCATTTTAAAAGCATGAATATAATGCCTAAATTGATCTGAATTCAAAACAAACCTTTTGTGGAGGACAAGGTAAACATGTCCCCATATTTATGGTACGGTAATATACTGTAGTGCATTACACAATACCCTTGCACCACAGGGACTATTTACCATCTGTATACACATGTGCTTTGCAGTAACATTAGAGTCTCTGACTAGCTAAATATAAGGAGCACTGACAGTTGATGTAGGGAGATCTCACATTTAAATAATACAATTCTTACCTAACATTGTGTTTTGTCAATATCTAGTATGCACAGAAGCCTAGTGAACCCTACTGCTGTGTAAGTTGTATAAAATCATAGCCAGCATTGACTTTTCTCTGTGATTTCTTTTGCTGCATTGACATTTCTGTTGGATTGGACTGGACATGCTGGTCTTTAGTCCCCACAGGCATGTCATGAGCCTTGAGTTTCCAAAAAGAACCTTTCTTACTAATTAAACTACTGATCATCATTTTTGGCACTAATATAACAGCATACTTTATTACCATGTTAACCAGCTGGGAATGAATAGTGGTGTAAAAAGTTCAAACCACTAATTTCCTCTGAGTGTACTGTAACTATTGTATTGTGAACCTGAAAACCTGCTTACATCATGTGCCGTCTGCTGATTGGAGATTTTTGATCCAACCCAATGTTATCTATATATTTGTTTATTTATTTATTTTCACAAATGTTGGAGTGGTAATAGTGGTGCTAAACATCTCATCCCCAGATAAAAAAGACAGTTAATTATTAGCCTATTATAAGTCTATGGGTACATACCAAATAGAAATACTTATACAGGATATGGTATGTCAGAATGTTAACTACAATTGACCACCACCTTTAATTGAGTTTGATACAGTATCAACCTTCTTATTCCTGTACAGTAAACTATAATGACAATCCATAACATAACCTGTTGGCCATGTCCTGTAAATTGCAAGGTGGATTCCATGGATTGGACATATACTGTATGCCTAATCAGATTAAGGACTTTTCATCATTTCTAAACAATGTTTGCAGTAAATATTAAATGCAAGAAGGGGTGCACCTAGTCTGCACCACTGTTTAGGTAAGTGATATATGTTTCTCATCAGAACCCTCACAGTCCAGAGACACTCTGACCTGTTTGTGGTTACATTTGCACTTGAGAAGGTACATAAATGCGTCATAGTAACACAAATTAAATAAATTGTTTAAACTTGTTCTTCTGTTTTTCCACTGTGATTGCACACTAAGCCTCCTCATCTGACCTCAGTGTCTGACCCCACTAAAGATCATAGCAGACAGGACAAATCCCCAGAGAAACACTTTAAAATCACTTTAAAATATGTGTAAAGGCTTTGCAAAAGATCTGAAATGGTTATAAGAGTAAAATCTGGAACTGGAATTTTCAAAAAAGCATAATATATTATATATCAATTTAATATCAACAATTTCTTTCCATATAGTGTACAGTATATGGATGGATGGACACATGGATGGAAACATACTTTCAACAATATAATATATTGCAACATACAGTATATTGGTCAGAAAAGGTAGAATTTGGGTTATGAAGATCTCCTGAAATTTATTTCTTCTCTCACATCTATACTTTATTTAATAGCAATAAAATAAAAACTGGTAACACCAATGCCAATTTAGAATATAGTGTATATATTACAACTATTTACAAAATGCCTTCCATGTGTAAGACCACATGGTTTTTAATTATGTCAAAATCAATTAATTATTAAATGTAATAAGTTTTTTTTATTTTTTGACAATCATAATCATAAATTTAGTTACATCAGTGACAGACTTAAAAGCTTTTTGCATTTGTCCAGGGCTCTTCATCTCCTGTGACATCTAACACAGGAACAATTTCAAATTATTAATTGTATTTAAAAATAAAACATCATTTACATTGGGGTGACTAATATTTATTTCATATTATTATTTTATAATCATGATTTTTTTTTCAAGATTTTAGTGTTAACTTATTCTATCAGACACAGATCATACTGTATATGAGTTAGATTTAAATCTAATTTTAAGATTTATTTCATTAAAAAATCTTTAGATGAAAAGTTTAACTTCCATGTATGATTATAGTGACAAAAAATGCTGCAATTAAATATAGAACATATAGAACAAGTAAGAAAATGTATTTCAAGTTTGAACGTACATACTATATTTTCTAGAGATATAAAAGTAATGCGTCTAACGCTCATTGGTTGTTAGGTTTTCCGCATGCCATGTGGATGGCCCGGGTTCAATTCCCACCAATGATCAAACCCCAGCCACTGGATACAGTGCCGGGTACCAAGCCTGAATAATACTGTATAAGAGGGTTGTGTCAGGAATGGCAACTGATGAAAAACCTGTGCCAAGTTGTGTATGGTTCTGATGGTCTGCTGTGGCAACCCCTCTACGGGATCAACCAAAAGACCATAGGTGTTTGGCAGATGCTTTTATTCAGAGAGACTAACAAAAGTGCTTTGAGGTTTCCGTCATTGGAAGGATCCTTGCACTGGTTACTAGGATACTAAGTGCCATCAGTCATGCACTGTTGGGAAGGGCTCTTTTTTTGTTAAGGGGAAAATTAATCCAAATATATAAAACATATAGGTCTCTAAAACAGAAAGCGCTGTCACTTGAAGATTCCCAGTGACTCAGCTGAACGGTCATCAAAAGTTAAGTCCATCTCTTAGGCACCAGGGCAGAAAAAAGCAAACAAAGACCAACAACAACATACAAGTAATGTGTTTGGTATGTTAATGTAAATGTTTTTAAAATCAGTGAATGCACACTTTCCACCTTTGTGTAGAATGACCTGTATGGTGCATTTACATTACTTATTCCATCAACTTGATTTGAAAACAAAGAGTCCCAGCTTCTTTTACACTAGCTGCGATAGTCACAATCTTAACTTAATGTTAAGTACAGTATGTGCGATATAAGGATATTTCTTCTAGCTGCCTGCAAGTGTTAGTGTTATCTTTCTTATTCTACATGAAATCAGCATCAAAGCCAATCAGGTTTTGATATGACAACTTTAGAAGGTGTGAGGTTTCTTTTTTCTTTATTTTTTTCCACTTCATGCAGCATCAATATCTCACATAAAAGATCAAAATATTTACTTAAGTGGAAACACTGGCAGTGGAAACATCGAGCAGCAGGTTTTCTGCATAATAACATTAGTAAAAAAAATAATAATAATAATAAATCTTTGAAGAGCTGGGTGGCTTAATTTTTTTAAATATTTAAATGAAAATTTAGAAAAATTAAAACACAACACAGATAAAAACAAAATCAGATAATAGAACAGAATTACAGTAAAATGCCTGAAATTGGAACAAAACAGATGGCTACAACCTACTCCTCTCTCTACTGCCCCCTGTGTCCAGAGTCGGTACTGCAGCACTCCAGAGAACATTCCATTCTCCTCCTCCCTACATCCGCTCCACTCCATCTTTAATCTTTGCAATTATGATGAATGAAAAAAATGAAATAATAAAAAAAAACAGGATTCGTGTATACCTTGGGAAAATGCTTTATTACTGATAAGCACACGGTTTGTTGTGTTTTGTGCTCGGTCCGGATGCAGGAAATAGCGAGGACAGAAAAGAAAAGGAGGAGGAATTACGAGACCGGATAGCGAAGTGACATCAGACACGAAAAATGTGTGTGTGTGTGTGTGTGTGTGTGTGTCCGGCAGCGTGTGACAGGAAAAGAGGGAGGAGAGAGAAAGAGAGAGAGAGATATAGAGAGAGGCGGTTTCCATTCGCAAACCGGCGCACCGGCGGACGCAGTAACTTCGCCGGTCCGGAAAATAACGTTTTGATATTTTCGCTCTTTACGGCTTCAATCAACGTTTGATTCATGCTTTGCCCATCCGGGCTATTGTAATTATCTGGACTTTGGCACTTGCCAATAATTCACAGCTTTACCTTCTGTTCCAGCATTAAAGAAGTGAAAGAAGAGCGAACATCCCCGTCCCCATCCAGTCTCTCTTTCTCTCTCTTTCAGTGACTCAGTGCTACAGGCAGAGTAAGTACCGGGTGCCAATATTATTTCCTTTTTTTTAGTGCACAACCTCATTTCTTTCATCGCATTGTCCTTATGAGATTCCACTTTAAAAATCCACAGAATGATCAGTGTCACGATCTGGGCGTGCTTTAACCCTGGGGAGAACCATCATCAAAGGGACATTCGAATTTCTTGAAGTAGCTTTGATCTTGACACTTAAGTTACTCTTTTGATCATTACAAAGGTGAATGAATACTGTATCACTACCGATGTATGACGTGTGCTTTAACATCACCTTGGTAGTAGTGATTCACTCAGAACTGTACATTCTGTATCTATCGGTAACCAATGTAAAAATATTAATACGATAAATGCCACCACAGTATTACAAATCTAGAAAAAACCTACAACAAAGCACACATTTATATATAATTATTTTGTATCAACTCCCTAAAGCCTGCTTTGCTCCTCTATATTATATTTCTTAACTATGCTTGAAAGCTGATGTGATGAGATTGTCATAACTTTGCATTTTAGCTGGATGTGCTTTTGCATGTTAGTCTGCTGGAATGGTTCATTATATCGTAAGGTATGTAACGCATAAGGGTAATATATAAGGTATTGCGTCTATATTTATAAACCAACATACAACGTATTCTCGGTATAATAGGTATCTTAGCACATGCAGTACTGTACAAAATATTCTGCTTTTGTGTCTGAGAATACGCTACTGGTTATAGAGTTGAAGGCACTTGAGTGTACCACATATAGTAACCATGTATATCCAAATGTACTCTGTACTATTTCATTCAACATTCTATTTTAATGACACTTTAGGTTACGTCATGAGTCAAACAAAATTGACCGTAGCCGTACAGTAAAATGCCCTAGAAGGAGGTAAGCACCAGACTGTCTAGAAAGAGGACTAAAAGAGAGCACAGTCATGCTTGGTGTTGCCTTATCCAGATTTTTCCTCATCGACTGAATAAGAGAGTCACAAGAAACAGGGTTCTGCAAAAAGCATCTTGACTCAACCTTCTCGGAATTCTGGTCATGAGCGTGGAAGTAAAATAAATCTGGCCAGAATTAAAAGTTTGGTCAAATGGGTGGGTATGTTAAGTATGCATTTCATGGTGTCTTGCCTATTGCAGTGATTTTTGTTTTTTTTCTTTACTGAAAAAAAGGCAGCAGAGCACGAACTGCTTCTCTTTATCCACTTCCTGGCTCAGTATGTGTTTGTGTGTGAGTGGTTTCAGGCAAGGATTCAAGCAGTTGCTGAAAACAAAACAAAGCTTCTCCACAGCTCTTTTTTTTTTTTTTTTTTTTTTTTGGACTTCCACTAAAAGTGGAAATCCTGCACATTTCCAACTTCTCTTAAATTCCGGTGCAATTTTTTTCCCCCTTTCATATGTTTTCTATCTCGTCAGATCCCTTAAACCCTGACTCTGTTGCTGTCCTGTCCCCATTCTTTGTTTTTCAGTAAGCTTCCCCCTCCTGCACAATGTAATTTCCGCTGGTCTGTCATTCACATTGTGCATCCTTCATTATGTATCAAATAGCAACAGAATCTCTCAGTGCAAAGGCAACAGATGTTTTCTGTCTATGTCCTGTGACAAAGCAGAATAATAGCATGATGAGCGTGATGAGATAGGTAGGGAAATCTAATATTTAAAAAAAAAAACATGCCATACTTTTGAGCTGTTATGTAAGAAGTCTTTGGGGCGGTGGTTTTGTCCTGGATTTGGCTGTGTGTGTGTATATATGTGTGTGTGTGTGTGTGTGTGTGTGTGTGTGTGTTCCTGACTTCCTTTCTAGACTTGCTCTATTAATATATTAGTGCCAAATTGTAGGCCCCTCAAGTACCAGATATTATGGAAAAATTGGTCTCCAAAATGAGATCACGTACCACACAGTCGTCTGCTGTGGGAAAACAAAGAGTTCCAGCTTCTTTTCCACTAGCTGTGATAGTCACGATCTTAGTTCAGTCTTAAATATGTGCAATATAACAATATTTCCTCTAGTTGCCTGCAAGTGTTCGTGTTATCACGAGCGCTACTAGTCATCAAGATTCATGTCTGAATCTTGCTGCCATTTTAAGAAATGCCTCAGTATTGATTTTCATTGGCTTTCCTACTCTACATGGAATCAGCATCAAAGCCAATCAACGTGTGGTTTTTTTTTTTTTCTTCTCTTTTTTTCCACTTCATGCAGCATCAATATCTCACATGAAAAATTAAAACATGCACTGAAGTGGAAACACTGGCAGTGGAAACATCGTGCAGCAGCTTTTCTGCATAATAACATTTGTAAAAAAAAAAAAAAAAAGAAATCTGTGAAGAGTAGTAATATTGGGTGACATGAAGTGATTTTTCTTTTTTTTTCTTTTTTATTTAAATGCAAATTTATTACAAAGCACAGATAAAACAAAATCAGATCATAGAATAGAATTACAATCCATTATACGAACAGTACACACTTAGGAGAGTAAAAGCTCTTTTTATATCTCTTCAACACTAATGCACTTATCCGAGCGTTTCACTAGTGTTTGGATACCATTAAAGTATAACATTTTCCTAGTACGCCAGAGCCATGATTGGACTGCCGGGTTCTTGTCTAAAGCACTAGCCTACCATGAACTCTTTTAATGGCCAAAAACATGTGAAAATGGCTTGGAGCAAGATCAGGACTGTACTGAGGATGTAATGATAACTTACAGCTGAATTCCTGTAATGTGCAAGTGGTGTTTGTGAGTGATCCCACTGCCAGTATCGTCATTCACGGACATATGACCTTCCCTGTGGCTAAGAATCTCGTCCCTGTACTGTGCTTGACGTTTTGTCAATCCGTTTTCACTCATGGGAGATCTCATATTTAAAAAGCAACATGCATTATTTTCCTGTCTGTTCAGCTTGCTATACATGATTTTACCTAATGTACTATACTTCTACTTCATGTATTATAATCATCAAGCCTGTGTGCTGCCATTCTTTTGTTTTGTATTAGGTTGGTGCTTCAATATATCCTGTAATCTCCAATTTGACAAAGATAATCAATGCACTGTATGTGTGGCACATGGGGAAACTAGTTGAACAAGAAAACTCTAAGGTTATTGCATAAATCCTACTTGAGTACTACTACAAATTTTGTATCCAATCATGCACACATTGTATTAGTAGAACATTGTCAGTTTGTTTTTTTAGCCTATTGGTGTAATCATTGAGGAGCAGTGGTAGATCAGAGGGTTAAGGGAGTTCATCACCAGGTCAGTGGTTCTGTCCACTGTTGGTCCATTGAGCAAGGCCTTTAACCCTGTCCGCTCCAGGGGCGCTGTATCTTGGCTGACCCCGCACTCTGACCCCAGTCTCCTAACATCCTTGGCTATGTGAAGAAAGAATTTCACTATGCACTATGTAATGTACTGTACATACTGTATATGTGACAAATAAAGGCTTAACCATATGACTTATTATTGAATCTTCATCCAAATTTAACATCAGACGCAAAAAAACAAAGAACAGTGTTTTTCTGTTAAAATATTTGCTTTCTATAGCTAGCATTTTTTTCTGTTGCATGATTCAAGTTGGGTGAACCCAAGTGAAGACATCAGGATCTACCAAAGTAGCTGAGATTTTGGCATTAACTCCTTCTTTTACCCTAAACAAAGTAAAGGAGATGAGGCTCAGTCTGTAGATCGAGCAGATCTACATCTAGCAGCATCTTTATTCTTTAATCTATTTAATCCTTTTATTTTTTTAGTTGTTGCCTATACTCACACTCCTGACTTCTTTTCCCTATCACATGAGTCCAACACGTGCTTGGTACATAAAACCAGCCAACCACATCTTTTTGGCGTAACATATACAGTACAGGTATGAGCTCGGCACGACCGACATTGCAATCTTATGCATCCAGCCACAGATGGCTGTTGATTTGAAACCACACTCTTTAGACGATACGGGAATGCCTTTTTCGTTTCTCCAGTTAATCATTGTTCAGTGGATAGCTGTGGTGTTATTGGGAACCAAACTGCATTTTTTTATGTGCTCTTATTTTAAGGGGATTATAATGTCTATGTGACTATTCATCGTGTGACTCATGCCCATGCTCATGAACTTGAGCAAGAATACAAACAGAAATGAATGAAGACATCAGGAACATAACGTCTTGGTCCATGCTCATAGTCATAACCTAACCAGTGTGAAGCCATCATCCCACAGCCCATCTGACTGATCTAGATGCTCACACACATTACCCACGACCCCCCTGACTGGTGTCAACGCCATTCGGACAAACAGGTGTACCCTCCCTGGGGATCTGGCCAGTGTCCAGAGCCGGTTAGGAATAATTAACAGCATCAGAGCAATTAGCAACACTGAAAGCTTTTAGTATACAGTATGTTCCTGCTTATAACATGTTTATTAAAACGTGCAGAAATACTCGTACAGAAATAAAGTATTTATGAAGATTAGCTACAGTATGCCAGAATAGTGTCAGTACTACTGTATGTAACAGGCTCTAAGTTAAAGGGAAGTCTTTAGGGTGAAAGCTTACCAGTTTCTTGGTAATATGACGAGCCGGATTTTTTTTGTTTCGTTTCACAAAAAAGGAAAAAAGAAAGGTAGACAAGGGAATGGCTGTTACACTGTACACTGGGTTGTGCTTAAGTGCACATTTGTAATCAGTATCAAACTAAAATAAGAGAACACTTTAACAATCCAACACTTTGAGCAGTCACTGAGAATTTTCCTATAAAAGCATCAACTATAGTGCTTGATTTTTTACATATGAGGAGCGGCGTTCAAGTTGATTGTACAAAAAACTGTACTTTTATAGAGTTATGAGAGTAAAAACTACCTTTATTTCTCTCTATAATCCACTGCTACACTAATGCACTTGTCTCAAAGTTTTCTTAGTGCAGTGGTGCCATGATTGGGCTGCCTGCTTCAAGTCTAAAACTCTGGCCTCCCAGGAACTTCCTTAATGGCCAAAGCATATGGAAATGGCTTGGGGCAAGGTCTGGACTGTACAGGAGACTTGGCAATAACTCCCAGCTGGGGTTCTGTAATGTCCAAGTGGTGTTGATGAATGATTATGTGTACTGTTCCCACTGACAGATGCATCTCTTCTGCAAGTTGGCGATGAGGTATCAGTTGATTTTCAAGTATCAGGCATTCCACTCGCTCAATGTTCACCTCAACGATTACCGTGGGCTCTGAGCCACCTTGGCCAGGATCGTTATTTATGGACAAAAGACCTACTTTAAATGTTTGCCTTGAAAACACCCCTTATATATTACAGGCTTCTGCAGGTACTGTACATCACCAGCCAAACCTCAAGCCTATAGTAGTGTCAGTAGCATCTTTCTTATGCTTCCAGCTTCATATTAAAATGAATTATTAAATTGTATTACAAAAATGGAACAAAGTGCCTAAAAATACTATATAAAATTGGTTGTTTATGTACATAACAACCTCAGCAGCAACCTCATTTCCCCTCTCGTCTGTTCCAAGCGTTCAGCATCACCTGTATACTAATCACCGGGCGGATCAGCTGTCATCATCTGCACCTGTTTCTCACTGGTTCATGCCTTAAGTTAGATGGGTTTTTCTGCTTGAATGATTCAAAATAACTGTGTGGCGTAACAAACTAAAAACATTCCTTTGACACTGTTCAGGTACAGGGACTGGACTAGAAACTAAGACCTAAAAACTGGAATTGGAGAACTATTCCTCAAGAATATGTTAAGAAATGCAAGAAAGTTTTCCTCTTTTAAGGCAAAATATGAAGAAACAACGGGGTGGCTCCAGAGTTTTGCACAGCACTGGATGTTCCTATAATTATCACTTTAATGGGAGCGATGAAATCATAAAATATGTCATTTTAGCAAAGTAATAGTGGAGTGTGGAGTACCGCCCGAGTAGTTTGGGGTGATGATTCATGTATTAAACCTCACAAAGTTAGAGTCACTGAAAGTAATTCAAATGATTCAAATCACTAAATTGAGTCATGACTCAGCACTATTATCCTGCTAGTTGGTAGTGTTTGGTGAGGCAAACTGGGCAATTTGCTTGAATGCACTGACGCTTGTTATAATTGGCCAATAAGTACTTTATACAAAAGAGACATTCAATAATTATAATAATAATAATAATAATAATAAAAATGCGACAAAGACGTAACATGTTCACGCACTACACCTACATTTTCAAGTTTTAGAGCCTTTTGTTCAATTTGCTGTGTGTGTGTGTGTGTGTGTGTGTGTAAGTGTGTCCGTGTGTGTGTGTGTCCAGTCTGCAGCTGTGACCCTGGCTGAACACTGAGGATAAGTCATCCTGTTCCCAGTTCCTCCTTCCTCTCTCTCGCTCTCTTTCTCTCTCACACACACACACACACACACACACACACACACACGCTCAGCTTTTGTCTTTATCTGGAATGCACTGATAATGCCCACATCGCTACCACAGTAGGCCACTGTTCGTGTGTGATGTATGTGTGTGTGTGTGTGTGTGTGTGTGTGTGTGTTGGTTTAGCCGGGTGTCAGAATGCAAAGCACTAAACATTCAGTTAGTTACTGCTGGGCTGAAGTGAAAGAGAGTGGAGGAGGAGAAGAATGAGAGAATAGGAAATGAAAGCGGTGACAAGCAAAGGAATGTGAAACTTCCCGTCTGTCCCAGTGTCTAACAGTTTCTCTCAGGATCTTGTTAGCACCTGAAATCCGAGGTGTCACATTTTCACCATATTTCTCTACTGGACCAATGCCACTTTTACACTAACACGGTGCAATCCTATTCATTTAAAGTGGATCCCTTATGCTCCTTTTTTAACAAGCTGGAATACGTCCTGTACTGTAGGTCTCCAAAATGTGTCTGTTAATGTTCCAGCATTTATGTCTTTACCTAAACTACCCTTTGCGGAAGTGCATTTTTCCAAGTCAATCCAAATCCCGGAACTGGAAATAGTTGGGAAACAGCTGGGGAACGTCATCTTCTTTAGCTCTTAACGACCAGACAATCTGGGATTTTTAGTTCCATATCGGTTTTAACTTTTATACAACGAATTAAAGGAATAATCAGACAATTACACTTTAATATTTAGAAACAACTAATTAAAGATACCACTTTTTGTTATAACAAGTATGAGTATAAGCCCTGGGGTTGCGGCGCCTGTAAAAGTGGCGTTATTTTCCCCCAATTTTATATTATTCTTTTTTTATTTTCTTCTTTGTAGAGCAAATGGGAGGTATGGTGGCTTGGTCGCACAGTGGTTAGCACTGTCACCTTGCACCTCTAGGATACAGGTTCAATTCCCACCTCGGGGTTTGTGAGGATGGAGTTTGTCTCCCTATGCTTGGGACGTTTTCTCCAAAGACATCCAGATTAGGATTATTGCAGTCCCTAAATTGTCTGTAGTGTACAGTATGAACGATAGTGTGTGCCCTGCGATAGACCTGACCAACTGAAACAACCCCAGATTATACACTCCAAGGATCCAGCACAAGATTTAATAAAGTGTTGAAGGGTTTTCAACCCAGGTCCAGTAACTTCAAATCTCCTTAGTTGTTTTCTTTGCTCGATGCAGCCTAATAAATTGACCTTTTAAAAATTGTAATTTTAGTATACTGAAAATAAGGTCCACAATATTCAATGTAATTCATAAGACTCACCATGTACTCACCACTCATTAATAAATAAAATGTTGTAATAGTTGGCCCCGTCCATGGTTTACTCGTGCCCTAAGTGCCCTAAGTTTCCTGGAATAAGCTCCAGGCCCCCCTAAACCCTGTACACAGGATAAAGGTGTACAGTACAATAGTGACATGTACAGTAAGACTACTCTCACCTGGCTATGCTTAGCTGAGCTGCTGCTAGCTAAAAGCACTGATGTACCGCAGCTTTACAAGGTCGTTTGTTCTGAAAGAGACAAATGCACAAGCAATGCATTTTTCCATATGGACAGTAATGTAACGCCATAGTATCCGCGTATCAGGGTGAATGAAGAAGTAGGTATACAGTGCGCAGTGCTGACTGAGAAATAAGCAGGTATAGGCACTTCCTTTTACGTATTTGCATGTCGATAGCGTGTATAAGTACTAGTACCGGGGATAGTCCCAGAGTGCAACACTAACAGAACATTTCAAACTGCTCCACATCTGAAGCATATCATCAAATGCACCTGCTCTTGATTTATTAATGTGCAGACCCTTAAACTGCTTTGCATGTAGAGGCACTCTCTGTCGAAACTCCCCATTAATCCACTGTGCAGCTAAACCGATAAGATACACAATGCAGGCACTGCGAGTCCAAATGTCAGTGATGAAAAGCAGTTCAACAGGCTATTGGAAGCACTTCATTTCCTGTGGGGGTTTTTTTAGGGTAAGGAAAATTTATGTTTTATTATTTGGCCAAAAATTGCTCTCTTTCCCTGTGTGGGTCAGTACCATGGTAACCACTTATTCACAACAACAGTGTTGCAGCATTACTGCTAAAGTTACAGCATTAACTATGCAAACAATATTTTACATTTAAAGGACTATCATTTTGCACATAATATACAGTCGTATTTTCCATTCACCCTTGCAACTGCTGTGATTGGGTCATGACAGACAGGCCTACTGGGTGCATCAAATTAACCTTATTTAAAGTGGACCAAACACAGGCTGACTTGATTGATGTTCCCACAGTGTACAGTATTTCTGTGCATTTCTTTTTTCTTTTTTTTTTAAGACCAGAAACATAGTTCCACTTCATTCTGCCATCAGAGCTGTCACCACTAACACCAGCTTTGATGCAAGGGGAAGTAAAGGCTGCGTGCAGGCACTAAGTCAATATTTGGACATTGACAAAGTCAATGGAAGACAGGCTGGCTATAACAGCATGTTTGTGTTGAAATTATTATTTCAATGTTTAATCAATTACTGTAAGGATATTTACACCCAAACTGGGTAAAGGTTTAAAAATGAGACCCTTTTTTTTTTGTTAACAGACTAACTAATTATTAAAAAATGAAAAATTTTCACTTTAATACTCTCACTCTCTCACTTATCATGAATACCGCTTTATCCTGTATTCAGGGTCGAAGGGACCTGGATCCTATTCCAGGAGACTTAGGGCGCAAGGCAGGGTACACCCTGGACAGGGTGCCAATTCATCGCAGGGCACATACACACACTTACACGCTCATTTACACACTACGAGCAATTTGGGAACACCAATTTATCTAAGCTACATGTCTCTGGACTGTGGGAGGAAACCGAAGTACACGGAGGAAACCCACCAAGCACGGGGAGAACATGCAAACTCCATGCACACAGAGACAGGAATTGAGCCTGGCCCGGGTCCCAAACCCAGACCCTGGAGGTGCAAGACAACAGTGCTAGCCACTACACCACCGTGCGGCCTCAGTTTTAATAATTGGTTGCAAATCGTGTGCAATTAAAGGCAGGCATCTAAAGTCTTGAATTCGACAGACATTGTGTTTCTTCCCTGTTCATCACTTGCTATGCCTTTACAGTAGCTGAACTCAGGTTCTGCTTGTTCATGGTATGTGTTACTTACAGTTTTGACCTCACAGCAAGTGAAATGTATACCATGTTCCCTCTGATCCTTCAGCACTGCTCAGCTGGTCCCATCATCTCTCAGAGATTGAGGAAGACATGCATCTAGACTGTTTTCTGTTCTGGCATGTAGATGGTGGAATGAACTTCCTCTAGATGTCTGCACAGCTGAGTCTCTGGCAATCTTCAAATGACGACTTAAGATGTATCCGTTCCTTCAATATTCAGGTTTATCTGCCTCCCCGCACACCAGAAAAACTGTCTGAATGATGGTACTTAGTTAGTAACCTTGTAACCCAGTGTAAGGATCTACCCAATGGCTGAAACTTTAAAGCACTGGATAAGAGCGTCCGCCAAATGTCTAAATGTAAATGTTAAGATGCACATGATAACTTAAGGTGGTATGCTTCAGATCATGTGCAGTCCCTTTACATCTCGGTATTCTTCCCTTTTCATTATCCTTGCACTATGGACATATGGCCTGATATGCCCATAGGACATTCTTCCAGATCTGTTAAGACTTGTTATGGATGCATTTGGCAAACCTGAATCTGCTTTTTTCATGGTCGCAAGGCCAAGACACATCAAGAGTGGCATTTGACTTATAATGCCCTTTATTATCTCATTCAAGCATTTCATATGCCGACATTTGCTTTTTTTTTGTTGAATGAGCTGGAAGATTCAGAAAGTAGGTCAGTGAAGAAGCTCTCCTTGGTGCTGTGTCCATTAAAGCAGAAATAATCGAATCACTGCAGCTGCCGAGCAAGATGGATCTGCCCTAGGATTTGCTGTTGTTGGAGACTAATTTAGATAATTAAGAATGGACAGTTAGATTTTATATATCCACTACCCTTAAAACATGATCTGTACTAGACGCTTACTTAGTTTTATTGATGTCTTTGTGCACTTGTGGAAAATCAGCATCCGGCTTTTATTTTAGTCGCACACTCTAAGATTTCATTCAATCAATTTTAGCTTTGATTACAGTACACAATGTGTTGGGCAGTTTATGTGTGAAAATGATTCCTTATCCTGGCAGAACTGCTCTTTAACAAGTCCTGTGCCATGATGGAAGGAAAATTACATCAATGTGATAATCTGGTCATTTAGTATATTCAGCTCCTCAGCTGAATTCATTTTATTGCCACATAACGTTGCTGAGCCTTGACCTGACCAACTGAAGCAACCCCAGATTATACACTCCAGAGGCTTGTCCAGCACTATCCTTCCAAGTATTAATAATGTGTTAAAGGGTTTTCAACCCAGGTCCAGTAACTTCTTACCAAATCTCCTTAGTTATTGTCTTTGCTTGACGGAGCCCAATAATTTGACCCATTTGAAATTGTGATTTAAATGTAACTCATAAGACAAAATTACCTTACATTCATTAAGAAAAAAATAGTTGTAGTAGTTGCCATGGCAGCACGGTGGTGTAGTGGTTAGCACTGTCGCCTTGCCCCTCCAGGGTCCTGGTTTAATTCCCGCCCAGGCTTGATTCCTGTTTGCATGTTCTCCCTGTGCTTCGTGGGTTTCCTCCCACAAAGATGAGCAGGTTAGGCTAATTGGTGTTCCCAAATTGCCCATTGCATGTGTGTGTGCCCTGAAATGGATTGGCCTTTATTGTTTAGGCCTACGTGAGCTAATTGTCATTTTTATTTATGCTCATGCTAACTAAATACATCTTACAATAAGCTAGGACTGAGCCTTGCTTGTGTGTGCGCATATGAAAAGAATCAACAAAGTAGCAAAGAGAAAAAAGATCAAAGGAGAAGTGCTGTGTTGTTTAGTTTTTTGCGTCTATCAATAGACATGCTTCTTTGTCTTTTGTACCGTTTCTTTCCTTTTTACTTTCTATTCTCTCACTCTTTCATGCCTAAAAAGCTGCCCATCTGCTACGGTGAGGGAGCCATGGTGAGGCATTTGCTAATTACAGCAGTGTCTATGAGCACACGCACAGATTCTCTCTGTCTACATTCTGTATAAGCTAGGTCATGTGTAACATGTAAGGAATTAAATATTTAGACACTTCATGGCTTGCGTTTATAGGAAATAATAATCAAGATGATGTACATTACTTTATTTTACTATAAGAGCACATCACAACTTTTTTTTTGTGGTGAAGGCACATTTTATTTGGTAATCAACAACCATTTTTCATAATGTATGTTATATAGAAGTTAGTTCTAACTATATGTAGTATGCCTGACGTTATTAATTACAAACTTGGGTGAAAGTAGGTGAATATAGTCCGCAGTACTGGAAAGAGGAGAGAGCAGCTGCCTGCAAAAACCCACATTCAAAACCAATTATGGAAGCACTTTCAGCAAGAAAACATGTTATGCCTTTAAACTTATACTGGGCCAGTAGTGGCGCAATCGGTTAAGGCTGTGGATTTCTGAGCTATTGAATGAAAAGTCTGGGGTTCAAGCCCCAGCGCTTCTAGACTTCCACTGTTAAGCTTTTAGATATGTGAAAAAATCATTTCACTGGGCTGTAAGGTACATGTGACTAATAATAATTATTATTACACAAGGCTGAATCCTAAATCCCTCTCTAACCCCTAATCAAGGGCACTAAAACACTCTAAAGGCTGCTAGATTCTGATTTGGGATTTAAAATCGGAACCTGGAAGTTAACTGAAACCGGACAATCAAATAAAACTCCACGTCCTCCATCAACAACTGTCGGTTGTCAGCTCTACCAGTCACGGTAAGTTCCGCCAGCCGTGGAAGGATACAGTACGTGTTAACTGATTTTTAAGGATCAGGCATTCCACTTGCTGAATGTTCACGGGAATGACCGCAGTGGGCTCGGAGCCACCGTAGCCTGAACCATCATACAGTTTGCACCATTCAAATGTTTTACTGCGGCTACTGTAGGAGTCTTATCACTGTACCGCGCTACCACTTAAGCGCAATAGGTTTTACAACTTCATTCACGAGAAATTTCATCACAAAGAAAAAGTGGAACATTGAAGTTATTCGGGCAAATTGAAGAGCACCAGGAGATAATTACAGTAGAAGCAGCATGAATATTGTATGGTATTGAACTCTCTGGGTTATCTATGACTATATTTCTATAACAAAAAGGGAAGATTTTAAGCAGGACAGATTTTAAAAGTGTCTGTGTGAGAGTGAGTGAGTGAGTGAGTGAGTAAGGGGGTGGAAATGATTAACGGGTGTCTTACTGTAACTCCGGTGTTTAGTCCAGCTGCTGTTATTTCCTCTGCCCTCTGTGTCCGGCCAGGAAGCGTTCCCATGGTAATGGCAGGAACCGAATCTGGCCTGCCAATCACAGCTGAGTCTCCATGACGATTGGGCTGGACTCCAGGTCGAGAAAACAAATAGACGGAAAGAACTAAACAGGTAGGGGGGGGAGGGACGGAACAATAAAGAAGTAAAGGAATAACGAGTTGTGCTTGTCCTTTTGCACCTTTGTCCTTTTTCCTTTTGCACTCTGTATGAGCACAGCAGATTGTGTGTGTGTGTGAGTTTGTGTGTAACTACGCTATATAACTTGATTTATCTCTGTGTTTTAGCAATACAATATTTGCTACAAAGTATATACAGGAGGTGATCTGTGACTAAGAGTGTACAAAGGATTGAAGTGATTTCGCAGTGTGTGTGTGTGTGTGTGTTATAAGGAACATCTGGCTTCACAGTTCTGGAGAATATGCAGAAAACCAGATGTTAGATGAGTAAATCTCAAATATGGAAACAAGGCCCCCTAAAGACACACACACACACACATATGTATTTTACCTCTATATGTATGCATGCATGTATGAGCGAGTGTGTCAGGATCAGATGCACCGATGTTGATGTACCATGACTTTGTACATTCGGCTCTGAGGATTTCTGAAAATAGAAAAAAAAAAAAAAGGCTGGCCTACATTTCCTTGCTCGTGCATCAGCACAGTGGTTGCCTTTTAATTTTGCGTATCTGGATTGCACATGTAGCTGTGGTTATCGTAACTGCGTTTATGTGCTAAAGGCTGAGAGTAAACCTCTTAAAACCTAATAATCAATGTAGTGTTAAATCACGTTGAACATGTGGTGTTTGAAAGCACAGCTGTGACTTCTTGGATGTTCTGCACGGAAAATTTATTTCTGCTTTGACGTGTGCTGTGTTTACAGTGTTTTTAAGAACTTCCCATATGTAGCCCACCCGCATTAGTATTCATGGATATTGACAGTCAAATATTACTAGAGTATACAGTAGATTAGCATTTGTAGGATGCTTTGAATTTCAGTTATGGTTGATTACATGGTTTGAGTCGAATTTTGTGCCATTCATTGGATTGATGTTTATTGAGTGACTGCAGTCGTTCAGGTGAACGTTCAGCGAGAGAAACGAATGATCCTTGAAAATCAACAGATAACAACTTGTCATTTTGCAGAAGAGACGCATCTGTCTGCGAGGAACTGTACACACAATCGTTCTTAGATAGAACACTACTTGCAATCGCACGTTCCTTGCACTTTACAGGAACTCGACAGGGAGTTATTGTCACATCCCCCATAAAGTCCTGACCTCGCGCCAAGCGGAGTTCCTGGGAGGCCGTGGAGCAGCCAGTCCTATCATGGCTCAGGCGTACTGAGAAAAACCTTCTACAATGATGGTATCCAAGCACTGGAATAAGTGTATCAGCGTAGGAGGGCATTCTATAGAGAAATAAATAGAGTTTTTACTCTCATAACTGTTCTGTTATTCTGCACAATCTATAGTCCCTGTTTGACTTGAACGCCCCTTGTATAATCAATAATTGTAGGTTGAAGTTATCTGAGATCGATAGTTAGAAAACTTTGCTGAGTTCCCAGTGTAACGACTTTGTGGGCCTTTCTTTAGGCTGCACAAACACACACACATGAAAAAGAAAAGCTTTCAAGAAGGGCGGAAAAAAAGAATGATGACCAAATAACTGTTTGTTACAAAACAGAAAAGTAAATATAGCAATAAAGAAGCTGCAAAAGCATATTATGTATCACAAGACACAGGACATCTTCTTGCAAAAAACTATAATAGTTTCTTTGTTGAACAAATAGAGCATCCGTCATACAAGGCCCTGTGATTGTTACCAGAGAACTAGTGCAGTTACTATAGAAACAATGGAGTATTAGCACATTGACCACTCACGAGTCAACGATTCAACACCGCTGTATAAAAACATACACTCCTAAACCGTTCCTTAACAGAACGGTCACTTTTATGGTGTGTGAGTGTGTAGGCAAGTTTTTACGTTTTATGATGAATAAAGAAACGTGTCAAATATCACATTCACATTTTTTTTTAAAAAAAGGAAAAGATTGTGGGGGGGGGGGGGTTATTTAGCAAAATGTTTCAAGTTTCAACAAAAATGGAGCCAAAACATTCATGTGGATTTGGGTTAGACGTATAAATATAATTAAATGTAAATCTTTGAAAAATAAGGATAGAAATACAGTAGGTTGGAACTTCGAAGAGAGGAAGCACTGTTTGAGATTTGACTTTACAAGCTATTGCTTTATTTAATCTAATGAGATATTACAGCGGTCTTTAAAATGGAGACTGGGATTTCCCTAAGGAGGAAATGATATGGGGAAGTTAGCAAAAGTGTGTAAAAGTATAAAATCAAGTATGTACTGTGTAATAGAAATAGAACTGACACCATAGAAATGAATTTAAATTGTTTGTACTGTATATAATAATGATGTTTGAATAGACAATGTAATATACTGTAATAATGAGGATTGCATAGACAATGTAATATAATATAGATATTGCATGGATCTCTTAGGTTAACCAGTCCATCACTTAATGATCTTTCTTTTTTATAATTTTCTGATAATCAGATTTGCTCAAATAAAAATAACTAATGGCCAAAGACTCTATATACACTGTCCAGCATAAAATAAGTTGCATAATATAATATAATATAATATAATAATATGTTGTTCGATCATATTACCTCATGTCATAGAATTTATTTCCATCATACAGTTGCATTCGTTTTTGGCTGAGATCTTGTATTGTTGACAGGAGATCATGCTATGATTTCCAAGACGTTTAGTGATAACTAATTCATGTGTGAAAGTGATTCTTCATGGTCCAAGAAACACTCTTTCACTATTTGAGTCCTGGAATATGGTCGCGGCATGAAGGGAAGAAAAACTCCATAGATGTGAAAACTTGATCATCCAGTCAAGTTCATTTTATTTATTTTATTTACGACCCCAGATCATAACACAGTGACCATTATGCATGATGGGTGCTAGCGTTCTTACCATAAAATGGATGGTCACCAAGCATTAAAGATTTTTTAAATTTTAAGAATTAAGTTCAAGAATTTTAACGGACTAAGTTGACAGTTTAACACTATCCTTTGATGTTTTTACAATGCATTGGACCCAATTCCAGTAATTTCAGTATCTCCTTAGTTGTTTTCTTTGCTTGATGCAGGCCAATTTTTTCTTCTGAAACACAGTAACGTTTTTAATGTTTTTTTATTGTTGTTTACGAAACAGTTAAGGTTGAAAGAATTGTTGAAACATATTAATCGCTGCACTAATTATTCAATCAAAGGCTCATAAATATTTGCTTATTTAAATCCAAATGGTGACATTTTTGTGACATTTTATGAGAAAATTTCCGCAATTAGCCAGAATGAAAAAAATGTAAAACAATTTAATAGAATATGGGGAATTTAGGAATCTGAGGATCCGGGTTCGATCCCTGCTGTCAGTGGGTTGTCACACCCCTGCAGCCACTGCATGCAAGAAGGGTTGCGTTAGGTAGGGTATACAGTAGAATCTGTGCCAAATGTGTGTGTGGATCAAATGGTCCGCTGTGGCGACCTTTGACAGGAGTAGATGAAAGAAAGGGTGTGTGTGGGGATTACACTGTAATACAGTGAAATATAGTAATTATAAAAAAAAGTGTACCCACCCTGGTGAAAAATTACAGTTTTTTTATATCATAGAATAAATCCAGGATAAATGATGTCAGATCTTTTTCCACAGTTGGATATAAAGTATCTAACAAAAAATATGTGGAAAACAAAAAAAGAAAGCAAACATGTGTCTGTGCTTAGAATTAACCTAGATCACATTCCAACTTATGAGCCTGTCATCAATTAGGTGATTCTGTCTAACCCCAAATAAAAACCAGGTGCTCCTTGACTAGCCAAAGCCTCTACATATGAACCGATCCAGTGCCAGTATTTTGTAAAGCCAAATGGACAAATTACTTATGGACTGATGAGACCAAGGTCAAACTTTTAGGTCTAATAAAAATAAATGACAGCTTATTACCCAGCTGTAACACCATACCCTTGATGAACATCATGTTATAGGGCTGCTTATCTTCAGCTTCAGACAAATAAATGTCTGAAGGTGTTAGCTCGACGTAGACGATGAAGAAAATTGCACCTTCCAGCACCTTCAATTTTAATAGCCGGGTGTAAACGTTTTATATTTGTTGCATGATGAGTTGCATAGGATTACATCATGGCTTTTTAAAAGAAGCATCTTTTAGACTGTTTTATTCTACACAACATACTGAGGACGAGGAAGCAATGAACAAAATCTTCTAGCACACCCACTGCAAAATGTCAGCTACCTTCCACACACACGGTTTCTAGTTCTTGTTAGGACGGCTTTTCTTTTTTCTAATTGAACGTCTGTTTTGGTTAATGTGGAAGGGCTGGATTTTAATGACTCACGTGAGTCTGGTTAACTTAAAAACTCAGAAGCTGACTAAGAATATGAATGTTTTGTATTGTATCTCTTAGGATTATCATAAATATCTGTTTTTTCTGTGCAAATGCTCTTGCAGAACAATTTGTTTGTGTCCAGTTACCCAATGTGTGAAAAAACGTGCCCTTCAGGTACCAACCTGACAGATTGCTGGCGTGGAATGATTCACAGTTGTGCATATATTTGAATGTGTGTGATCAAGCCAGTAAGATCTAGCTCGCCAAATCCTTGTTAATCAGAGTTGCCATGGTTACTTTTTTTCTTTTCACTACAGTTTCTTGGCATGTTTAAGCCAATAACAGCTATCAGAAACCTGTTGCAATATTTGAGGAGATGAATAAAAGCAGATTGATTGGACTGCATATTCCACTTATTATTAAAAATAATAATATTAATAATCAGTACAATATATTTCCCTGGATTGTTGCTAATAAGAAGAAATTTGTCTGATGAGTGTCAGAATCGAAATGGATGCATTGGGTTTTTCATCCTTTATATATAACTGATGTTGTGGTACAGTACAGTAGGTTTAAATGCTCAGTAGTGTCCATAGCTATATTATGTAGATATTACAATTGACATATTGCACCTAAAATAAAAAAATATTGTTCTCTGTTATTTCTTTCCATCACAGATGTCTGAAAAAAATTAAATATCGTTACATGCAGTTCCAATTTTGACAGCAATTTTGCCCATTGACACTGAATAATGAGAACAAATCAGCATAATTAGGGAGAGAGAGAGCAAGAGAGAGAGAAATGTGTGTGTTCATGGTTCCAGCCTTGAAGCCTGCGTTAGTGCACTCTGTAGAGTCGCTAAATAGTGAGCCTGCTGATGTCATCTCAAGCAGCTCTATTGGAAATAGGAAATATTCCTTTAAATCAACTTCACTAGCTCTCCTGAGACACAGCGTGTGTGGTTCATTGGTGGAACGTTTTTCAGACAGAGTAAGTAATATGACAAACGGCATGTTGTTTTATTTTCATTTCACCTAAGAAATGACAGCTGCTGGCATAAACAGGAGATAATGATCTGTCTCTTGACTTCTTTTTCTTTCCTACCCATTTAAAATAAGACTTTCTTGTATTTTTCACAGCTCCAAATATGCATGTGTTATATACTCTGGTAACGCCAACATGGCTCTATAAATGTGCATGTGAATGCATGTGTGTATGTCCACAATGACATTGTCCATTATCTCGTGAACGATATTATGTTCCTTTCAGTCGTTTACTAAGTTGTTCCGTCTCCCTTTGTCATTTGTCCTATGACTCCTTTTCTTCCTGGAGGGCCGGGTCCAAGGGGCGAAGCGGGAAACTTCGTTGGGGGTTACACTCTTGCCCTGTTGCTAGGTTACAGCCTCCCGTCTCTAAAAGGCAAGCTCGGTCTGGTTGTCATGGCGATCTCAGTCGTGTGAAGGGTGAATGGCATTGCGGTGGTAGTGTCATGTCTAGGTTTTTGTACACACATATTTGCGCGCTCACACACAAACACACATGCACATGCATACACATTCACGCAGTG
The DNA here is from genome assembly GCF_024256425.1 of Clarias gariepinus. Taxonomy (NCBI): domain Eukaryota; kingdom Metazoa; phylum Chordata; class Actinopteri; order Siluriformes; family Clariidae; genus Clarias; species Clarias gariepinus. Next base: position 17,830,017 of record NC_071119.1, read on the forward strand.
TATTTATAAATGGGCGGGATCAAAAGGAAGATGAAGACAGATGAAGCTTTTGCGGGTCTTTTGTTAGAAACAATTGAAAAGCTCAGTTGCAGTGTCCATACGTTTACTAGCCAATTCAAGCTGAATTATTACAAATTTTATTTTAGTAACTGAAAACGATGATTTTATGCTTGTATTTTATATTTCAAAATGTTTCTCTGTATTGTTTAGCACTTTTTCGTAGAGCTCCTTTTGTTTCACATGCATGGAGAAGAGCCATGAACATGTGCTGTCGGATGCGGGGTGGGGTAGGGCGGCCTCAGACTTATTTTATTCGGTACATTTAGTGACTGCTCAATTGGATTGGGATCGGGAAAATTTTAAGGCCGGGTCTTGGGCTTTTTTGCCTGCCACACTGTGGGGTGTGTGTGTTCTGGTGCATTGACTTTTTTCAGTGATTTGCGCTGCACTGGCTTTTCTGTGGACTGGTCCAGACAGGCTGGCATTTGGGCCCCGTGGCCATGGGTGAGCCTTTATCCTGTCCTCAGTTTATTGGTACATAATTGATGATTAATGTTAAAATGTGAAAATGGCTGATCGGTGTATATTTCAGTCAGCTTTTAGGATGCTTCAGACTGTAAAACTGAATCAGCATTGAGTAAATTGGCATCCTTTAAAACCTTAAATGTAGAATACATTTTCCCACAAGGTTCTATTTTAGGCCCACTTTATATCGACCCTCTTAGACATAATGTATAATAGACTTATATCTAATATGTTAATGGTTCTATAGAAGAAACAACAAGACAGGACACGATATAAGCCCTTATATCCAATACATAGTAAAAGCATGCTGATAAAAGAACAAACTTGTTTCTCAGACTTTCCACATTCCTTATTAATTACTGTGCATGTATAAAAAGTGGGATGCATAAATATATAATAACTATAAAACTGTCTTTATTGAGGATGACCGGTGTGATATACAGTACAGTATCACTAGGAAGCTAATCAACCTGCAGGTCATAAAAGTAGTCTTTATCACATCAGGCTGTGTCACATCACCGTGTCTATAATTATGTCCCATTTATCTTTTACTTTAAACAGCTACAAACCGTCATTCATTTACCAACCTTTTTCTTTGCTCTCATATGAAGACATAAATACAGCTTGTCGTGCCATAAAAATAGCAAAACTCCAAAGTACTGAAGCTGTTCCTGCAGCTTTAACTTTATCTACATTTATTTAGAGACAATGTCTCTAATTATCATTTTCCTTCCACTTTTGGTCTGGTTAATACAAGGGGTGTTCAAGTCAAACCAAGACTTTTGATTGCGTAGAATAACAGTATAACACCGTTATGAGAGTAAAAACTAGCTTTAATTCTCTACATAATCCCAGATACACTAACACACTTATCCCGACCTTTCACTGGTGCTTGGATAGCATCAAGGTAGAAAGTTTTCTTAGAAGAAGTACACCAGAGCCATGATCAGACTGCCTGCTTCAGATCTAAAACGTTAGCCTCCCAGGAACTCCTTTAATGGACCAAACATATGAAAATCGCATGTAGCGAGGTCAGGATTGTATTAACTAGCCGAGAAAGGTCGAGTTCCTGTAATGTGCATGGAACACTATTGGAAAGACATCACATGGCGTTTCCCTAACAATTAATACAGTATGTCAAGGCTTATATTGAAATATTTTCAATAAATGCAGTCAGAACAGGTAAACTATAAAGTATGAGATGTTATTAAATCATTAGAACTAAACAAAAAACAAGGTTTAACAATTAGCTAGTTCTGTCCTGTGTAGCACCTTAGCATGTAGCGCATGTACTATATGGGAAATGATGTCATGTTAAGACAAATTCTCAGATTATCACATGACTCCACCGCCACAGAATGTTCATTAGATGAGTTCAAGTCAAGCATAAAGCTGAAAAGAACTTTCCAGAACTTTCCAGAAGGGAAAACCTATGTCACTGTGGGTCTTTATGGGTTTCAACGTTTGCACCGTTCAGATGTTTTACTGTGGCTAAGAGTCTCATAATTTTAACAGAAATCTCTTCAAAAGTCCCAATTTAACTTGAACTTCTCTTGTTTTACGCTAGAAGTAAGATGAAGCGTCCTTCATACATAAATCATACATGGTCATACTGTACAGTAAATCAGTTGTTAGTATTAAGTCTAGTGTTGTTGTTGTTTTTTTAGCGCTAGTTGTTGGAGCTTCTAAAGCATTAAAAGAGCACTATGTGCAGTCTAAAAGAGCAGCCTGTAGATTGAGGGGCTCCTAGCCAGACCCTGTAAAAAAAAAAAAAAAAAAGTGGGGGGAGGGCGAGTTAAGCGAGCGAGTTTAGTCATGGGGAAGAGGAACCGTGCCAGTTGTTTTTATGCACACACACATGCTTATGCACAAAAGAGACAGAATGGTATGCCCAGACCAAGTACAGATAGAAAGATAAATTTAAAAAAAATTAAATATGTAATGCACGCACTGCGCATATTTTTCACCTGTGAATTATGCGGGGAAGCCATGCCTATCTTTCAGCGAAGGCACAATTGAAAAGATGAACTGTGACGTTTATGGTAATGAGTGTGTGGGAGTATTTACAATCCTGCTATCAGTGTCTGGAGAGCACCAACCTCCATTACAGAAGCACTTTTGTTCTGCAAAGCCAATCAAACACCTTTTATTTAGCCTACCACTTAAGCTTGGCCTGTCAAAGAGCCACCGTTTAACCTCGCTTTCTCTCTCTCTCTCTCTCTCTCTCTCTCTCTCTCTCTCTTTGAGAATCTGCATGGTTTTCTCTTTGCATTTGGATGAAGCTGCACTGGACAAACAGAGCTATAATAGACAAATCTAGACAAACCCCCTTTCAGGAAAGGAGTACAAGATGGATATACGTAAAGCATGACATTATCTCCAGCCTCCAAATGGTTTTTTCGCTGACTCTCATGTTTTGTATACTTACAGCAGGCCACTTTAATAAGAACACCGGTATACAGTACTGTACGTAGTGCTGTTACGCTCTATATCATCACTCCAATCTGATTGTCGGAACTAAGTGTCGTGTAAAGAATAATGACAATGACCTGAAGCATACTTCGAAATCAATCCAAAACAAGCAAGTGGAATGTTCTGCAACAGCCAAATCATTCACCCAACCTGAATCCAGTTGAACAGGCATTTCTCTTACTAAAGCTACCACTAAACTACCACTAGAACAAGCAGGACGTGGCGAAGTCTATGAGTTATAGATTTCATGTAATTGACTAAAAATGATGTGAAGCCAAATATTGAAAAATTACTATTTAATTTACAATTAGGTTGAATTCCTTTAGATCCTGTAATTTCTACAAAATTTACCCAGTTGAGATGTTAATCTCCTTAAATTGGACCTCTAGTCTAACTAGGCACCGTAAAGGCTAATGATGATTACTGTTGTGTTTATTCCCATTTTACAACCGTGCTAGGGCATCTGTTCAACATTCGCACATGCATTCACACACTACGGGCAATTTTGGAAAGCCAATTAACCTAACTTACATGTCATTGGACTGTGGGAGAAAACCCACCAAGCATGGGGAGAACATGCAAACTCCAAACTGTATTTCAGTTCAGGAATGCATAGTGTATTAGTAATTAATATATGTAGTAACATATGAAAATAACTAAATAATAATTATAATAAATAAATAAGGTCTTGTACAAGCATGCTGATGCTCTTTTTTGTTTCATTTCTTTTTTTAATGGTGTTGCCTTATTTGTTTAATCCTGTTTGAACCCATTTCCTAGCCTCGGGTTTATCTGTTCATTTTTTTTCTTTATCTGAAACATGGAGTCTCCTGAGTCCCTCCTTCTGCCAGTTAAAGCCGAATGACTCTTACTTAAGCTCTTTACTGCCCTGGTATTCTAACTACGCTTGTACTTCAGCCATGGCTCTCTGCTTTATACTAGTTGTTCATATCAAGTTTACAATTTACAATAGAGACACTTTAGCAAGCAGAGCCTCGTGCTCTTTATGAGTGTATGTTTGCACCGGATGCCTCAGTGTCCTTGGAACACATACAGTGCACCATAATAGTGGTAGATAGTGATGCCCATAGTTGTGAATACAAAGCGAGCTTTATGTTTAAGTATAAAAATTAAGGGATGTGTTTGACTTTGTTGCATTGTAGGAGCATATTTGCACACCTCTAGAACCAGGGATAGGAGCCTTCAGAAGATGCAAGCTTGCATATGAGCAGGCCACATGTGTCATATCAATTGTTATAATGGCAAAATAATGGCAGTCTTTAAAATATTTCCAAAACAAACGTCTTCTGTGTTTCTACCCAACCACTTTCGAGTGTCATAAAAGCTCCACTAGAGGGGGTCAGAGTGCTGCATGTCATTCTGAGCAAGTCGTACACTATGAGGCCATAAACAAGGCAAAATGATCGGACTTCTCATTTTTTGTAACTTAAAAACATTTTTTATATCTTTTGTTTTGTTTTTCATCAAGTTTCTACATAAGAAGCCTATATTAGATGATAAATTTGCCTGTAATGCGTCATCATTTCATCGTCTATAATGCTTTATCTTGTATAAAGGGTCATAGGAGGCCTGGAGCCTATCCCAGGAGACTTAAGGATCGGCGTGGACAGGGTGCGAATCCATCATATACACACACTACGGGCAATTTGGAAACACCAATTAACAGAACTTGGAGGGGGCAACGAAGATTATTTAGCAATAAACTTCTTGGTTGACTTTATCTTAAACTTCTTTTGTTAACAGCATTTAACAGGTTCCTATGCAGTGGTTTCTTAGTGGTAGGTGTCTCATCTGTCATGTGGGTGCAGTTCCCACCCAATGTCCCCAAACCCTAGCCCAATGGAGATGCAGAGCCGGTCCCAAGCCTGGATAAACTGGTAGGGTGTAAAACCGGGTGATCCACTGTCTTGACCCCTCAATGGGAGCAGCTTAAAGCCAATCCAAGTTTCCTACATTACCCATAATCCTACTTGACTACCTAGCAGGGCTAGTGTGATTTACATGCTGGCTTCATGTCTATTTTAAAAGATTGATGAGGGAGCTTTTCAGTCCTCTCTCACTTCCCTATCTGTATATTTGCTCAAATAGATCAGACTCCAGAGCTTCAAACTTAATGCTAACATGCAATTTTTAAAAAATATTTCTATCCCATTTCCTTTCTTTCAGATCATGTCAGAATACAGCTCTTTGCTGAGTGACTTGTGCGAGAACATCACTAACGAGGATCTGGAGCAGCTGAAGTCAGCCTGCAAAGAGGACATCCCTGAAGACCAGAGCAACTCCATTACATCCTCCAAAGAGTGGTTCAGTTACTTGGAAAAAAATGACAAGCTAGCTCAGGGTGAGAGAATGGATGTGTGGGAATAACAGCTTTTAATTATTTAGGTGTTATAAACTGTAAAGTCTTTATTTGTTTTCATTTTCAGTAAGGTTTGTTTTTATTAGATTCTTGGAAATTTTTGTTTGTTTGTTCGTATACAGTTCCCTTATGCGTTTGTGTTCACGGCAGATAACCTCTCATACATCGAGCACATCTTTGAGATCTCGCGACGGCCTGATCTTTTGACCCGGGTCATCGAGTACCGTACGACTGTGCTGAAGATCTCAGAAGATGATGAAATTGACACTAAACTCACACGAATCCCATCAGCCAAGAAATACAAGGGTACCAATATTTTTATGTTTTTCTTTTAAAATCCTTTTTTTTTATTACCACCAGACTATGGCTTTTCTACTACTAGGTGATGGTAGGCACTTAGTGTTGCATTAGGGAAGCCACTGGATGCTACTTAGGGGTGTGATAATACAGCCAAGTCGGTAATGGTTGAAGAATTTAGTAATATTCAGTAGTTGAATCTTTCAAAAACAAAATAAAAACAAAAGTTTTAAGGAATATGAGGTAGTATCAAAAAGTTTCAAGACTAGTTTCAAGACACGTCAACAGATGGCAGCACAAAGCTGCACGCACATTCACAAGGAGCACCAGTCTTCAACTGCAGCGATACTGCAATGAGATGTTAGAAGAACATCATTGGAAGACGGCGAGTGTGATCAGTATGACCTTTAACAAGCTCAACCCCTGAAAATGTTGAAACCATTTGGCAACTTGTCTTTGATTATTGCCGGAGAACAATCCACAACATTGCTGCCATTCTCGGTGTGTCATATGAAACAGTCCAGGCAATCTAAACATGCGTTGTGAAGGAACATTGCATCAAAGTCTTCCAAGAACCTCGTCAGAGTGTGGTGGATGACCCATCCTTTATGTTGAGGATCATAAACGATAACAAAACTTGGGTGCATGTGTACAACTCTGAGACAAAGCAACAGTCTTCACAGTGAAAGAGCCCATCATCTCCCTGACAGAAAAAGGAGAGGCGGGTCCACAGCTCCACCAAGTGCACGCTCATTGTCTTTTTAAACAATTGTGCATCAAGAATTTGTCCCCAGGGGCCAGACCATTAATAACGATTTCTACTCCCAAGGTTTAAGGTGTCTGGGTGAGGACATGAGTAAGCTTGTAAACAGAGTTAATCTTGAAACCTTTTAATACCACCTTGTAGTAAATCATAAAGCATGGCAAGATGAAAGGCAACATTGGATAAAAGCCACAACTGGAGATTACGTGAAGCAATAAAGTTTAGGAGACATCTGACACTGCTCATCACCATAAGAGCATCATCCCCTTATTGAGGCTTGGTGGTGGAAATATCAAACAGTATATACAATGGGGATGCTATTTATCAGCAGGGACATGGACAGGCCAGGGCTGAGGGCAATGTGAAGTCAGTCAAACTTCCAGAAATTGTATCTAACATTGCATTTCTGCCATTGCAACAAGTTCAAGTTCAAGTTCAAGTAGGCTTTATTGTCACTTCAACCATATAGAGTTAGTACACAGTGAAACGAAACAACGTTCCTCCAGGACCAAGGTGCTACATGCAACATAAACTTACAACATAAATTAACAGAGAAGCTAAACTAGCTAGCTAGGAGGCCTAGTTAGCTGGCTAGCAGAGACAAGACAGATATTCCTAACATAAATTACAACATAAATTAACAAAAAAACTAATTAAAAAGACTATCTACAGGTTTTTTTTGTTTTTTTTTCCCAGACAACAGACAACAACATAAAGTGCACGTGCAAATGTGCAAAACGAGCAACAACAAAGTGACAGTGCGACAACAACGACATATCAGAACATAAAACATAGGCATAGTGTATAGTCAAATCAGCAAGTTACAACAACGAGAAATTCTGTATGAAACGTCACAGCGATGCTGCAATGAGTCACTTGACATGTTTAGAGTGGCCTGCACACTTCAAGAGTAGAGGAACTTCACTGAAAGTGGTAGACCATAGAAAAATATTGTGTTACACTGTGATTTTTGACCCCATATTAACCAAAATGCGTGTAAAAAAATATATATATATATATATTTTTGTTTACGTTCTTATTTTTTACAGATATCATTCGCCAGCCTTCAGAAGATGAGATCATCAAGTTGGCCCCTCCTCCCAAGAAAGTCTGAGGTTGAAGTTTGTGACCATTTCTTCTTTGTCCATGGCACTCCACCTTGTCAAATCGTCTTCAGCTTCCATCTATTCAACCCCGCGTTGTCCCATTCACTCACCACCCAAGCAGCCACGAAAACAGCTCAACAGCCAATCGGATTCACAAATGCTCCATAGCCACATTCTGAACCCAGGAGGATTAAGAAGTTTTGAAATCCAGAAGAAGGTGAAAGAAGGAGTAAGAGAAGGAACGATGGAATGGCCTGATAGTTAGCGTTTGCCGTCAGTGTCGCTGAGATTGCGTTTCCTGCTATGGGAAATTGTTGTTAGTGAGTATGTAAGCTCATGTGAAATAGACGTGAATTGTGTAAATGAAAGAGGGTTTTTAGTCTGACTGTAGAAATGTTGAACGCAACAGTGTAGTACTTTTACTTCATGCTACATTCGAGTGATAGTGTAAGTACAGGTCACTTGGCTGTAGATTCCCTTTAAAACTCACAAGTTCACCACCTGCTAAAATGTTTAGAATTTAGTAAGAATTTAGTGTCGAGAACCATTTGAGAATTGCAAAAGCCAACATTTGCCTTCCGTAGAGAGACATAACATGTATGTGATTAGATCTCTTTAAATTTAAATTATTTTTATTGTTTCATTTGTTTATTTATCCTAAGCATTGTAATGAGTCATTTTATAAAAGTATCATGAATAGCTTATATATATCACATATCAAACATATCATTAGGGTCACATGTTTTCCAGAGTGTTTCTTTGATTATTGATATAAATACCCATATTGAAGTATATAGTACCATATGTATTAAGATTTTAGGATTAAGCACCTCAAACGTAAACAACGTTTGTGAGTGAGGATTAAACAGTGACCAGAAAAGGCATCATTCCATGTGATTTTATTGGCTTCTTGCACAAGCACAGGGCTTGTTAAGACTTAATATAAGGTTAAGTTTTTAGATTGTCTTAAATCATAAACTGTGAATGAATTATTTTTGCTTCTCAGTATACTAAACATGGTTTACATGAAAATGTCATATGATGCATAATTAGAAATCTGAGAAATGACGGACATTAACATTACAATTAACATTGTGAAAATTTAGTGTCATATAATTAAGGTATTACAATAAACATCCGGGGTGGACAAATCACAACTTATTAGCTAGTCCACCGGTGAGGTGGAACACTAAAGTCATGCCCAGCCTCATGTTTTCATGTTTTGGTAAATCTGACCGACCAGACTAAAAAGTAATATCTAAGGTATTGTCAGACGGACGTTTAAGTCAAACCGGAACTTTTGATTTGGCACAATAACAAACCACAGGTATGAAAGTTCCCTGCTACACTAATGCACTTATCCCAGCGTTGCACTAGTGCTTGGAAACCATCAGGATAGAAAGTTTTCTCAGTACACCAGAAACGTTGGCCTCACTGGAACTCCGTCAATGGCCCAAATATTTTATGTGGAAATAGCTTGGAGCGAAGTCAGGACTGTATTGGGATATGTAGTTCCTGTAATGTGCAAGAGGTGTTCGGAAATGACTGTACAGTTCCCATAGACAGATGTGCAAGTTGGCGACAAAGTTAGCTGTCAATTCTCAAGGATCAGGCGTTTCACTCACTGAATGTTTGCCCAAATTGAATGTTTTACTGTGGCTGAGAGCCTCGTCTTCTGTAAATGTTAATTTCGCCTAGTCCTAGTTTGACTTGACCACGCAGTATAATAACAAATAACCAGCTAGTTAAGGGCTTTCCACGGACTAAGGGAATTAATTTAATATTTGAGTTGAAACTGTGGCCATAATGTAATGTAACACAACATAGCGGAAAAAAAAAGAAAAAAAAAGTCATCAGGTCATTGATGACTGTTTCCTGTAAGCTGTCCGACATTTGTTTCTTTTTATTCATTTTTATCGCTGTAAATTCAGAATTGTTTTGATATATGTCTGTTGCCTTGGCTTATTGGTGTAGCAGAGTAGGTGGCAGGATGCCACATGATTGCAGTAGTCAGTAAGGTGTAGGGTTATATTTCTTTGGTTATTTAACCTATTGTACTTGTCTGCTGGGCAGTAAATAAACAAGTAGCTCAGATGCTAAATCTGTTTGTCCTGGGCTAGTGATTTGTCCTCCCCTGGTTAATAAGGTTGCTTATGAAATAAACAGTACCTATGTAAAGTTAATAAGTTACATCAATAATAATTCTTTTTTTCAAAATCCTAACAAAACCAATAGGGTTCCAGCTCTGGTGATGCTTGTTCCTCTAATAAACTGTCAGATCGAGTATAGCAAGCTGAAATGAATTGGTATTACCGAATGATTATACAGTATTTATATCAAACACATTTTCAAGTGCATCTTCATCGTCCAAGCCATCATAATGTATAAAATTGACTAGTTGCAGAAAGACTGTTGATTTAAAATCCAATATTAGCTAAATCACTGTGTCTCTTTTTGCCCAGCCTCTACAGACTGTTGCTTTTGCTATGCTAAATACCAGTATGCATTCATATGACATTAAGTGCTAGAATAATCACTGATTTAATAACGTGTTTTTGTGCGTTTGCGTCCGTGATGTGTTTTTTACAGCTAGTGTTAAATGTTAGCACTTGCAGGGTATATGTGTTTCCCACCAGCCACCCACTCCCCCCCAAAAAAAACACCCTGGACATAAAACTGGGTTTGAGTCCAATTTATACCTATTCTTATCTTTGTGCCAACTAAACAAATGTGGTTTGGATTGGGGTTATTTGTAGTAAATCTTTGTGTTTCGGTTTAGATCGCTGGCTTTTTTTTTTTTCGTGTGATATTCTCTGAGAAACTGTAGGTATCATAAGAAGTTGAATTTTACCTTTTGAATTCTCCAGTTTGAATACGATCAACTCGATCTGAATTATCTTCAAAGGTGAATGTTAACTGGTTATAAAGTATTAAGCATTGTTGAAAGTAGCATCTTTGTTTCTATGAAGTACTTTGAGTCATACTATTTGTATCAATGGTCAGAGGGAGTAAGAGAAATGTTTAAAGATTTACAACTTGATAGCAAAGGCTTGATAGGTCTAGGAGTTTGCACGTTCTCCCCTTGCTTGGCGGGTACTCTGGTTTCCTCCCACAGTTTAAAGACATGCTAATTGGCTTTTACTGTATGAGCGTGGAGTTTTACCTTACCACTTTAGACCAGTACATCTTTATAGAAGTATTCATCAGTTTTGAAGTATGTGTTTATTCCCCGTGTCATGCAGACCTTAGTAAGCAGGAAATTTCTAATATAAAATGAAATCAAACAGCGACCAAGTTCAGTCTGAGGGTTGGAGGTCTTAGTTGTTTAACTGTTTTCCAGTTGTGTATGTAAGGTTCAATGTTTGTGACCTTGTGACTTTGATAGTTTTCGATGTTCAATCTACAATTGACAAGTTTAGGAAGTCAGAATCTTTGCATATTCAGTATAAGCCAATTCGCAATGTTGTGCACTGCCAATATAATATAATTTGTTTGGTTTATATGCTTTAAACACAGTGTAATGCTATTCTTATTTTCTTACCCAGTGTGAAAGTAAATCTTAACTTTGTCCTACATGGTTAGTCTTTATTTTTTCATGGTTTATCTTTACTTTTTTTATGTCTGGTTATTGATCAGACTGCTACAAGCTAATCAAGCTTTCATGCTATTTTTTTTAAAGAATTTCTACAAATGAGGTCAGTTCCATTGTATATCAAGCAAATTAGAAATATCCAACTATAATTAAAATGTACAATTAATTATAATATTACAACTGACAATAGGTCAGTAAAAAGGACTGGAAATACCCTCACTTTATTTTTATAAATATATCATATAAGTTTGTAACAGTAACAGCTTGAATCAGTGGTCACACTGCTAAGGCTCAGATTGCACGTGTACCTGTTACTGTAGCTCTGACTTGCCAAGACACTGACGAATAACTTAGTTAATGAACTTATTTGGAAAGGTCATGGGCCGCCTTTCAATCCTGTTTTTAACACACCCTAAGCCAGAATTTCTATTGCAATCTCAAAGGAAAAGTTTAAAAGTCATTTAGCTTAAATGTTTTCCTTTAAAATTAGTTTAGGACTGCATTTTGAAGGCATAAGGCTTTAGTGTTGTGTTATGTAGACAGGCGACACCATCTAAACAATACAGTAATACATAATGACATTATTCTATTAGCTAGTTAGGAAGCTAGCTAATTGACAAATTACTATATAACTGACAAATTGCTATTGCTGTATAAATTGGATGATAATAAGAGTAAGTTATAAGCTCTACATTTGCATAAGGTGTGTTAAAAATCAGTATTGGAAAATAAAAACATGGCCTCCATAATCCTCCCTATACTTATAGTTGTGTATCTACGTTATATGCAGAACTATAAGGATAATGTGGATTTAGTCCCTATATTATCATTGTACATTAATGCAAATAATTTAATATGAATGCAAACCAATTGCTTTGCAGTATGAAATTAGTCGGTACTTTGCTAAATACTTGCCAAGCTCTATGCAGATAATACATAGTAACTGCACTGTGCGTATTATTTGTTACTATCATCTCTTGGTCATCTTACCTCAACATGCAAGTGATTTAAACTTTGGATTAAGTCTGTAGGCATTGAATTGATCAACTGCATTAACAAAAAAAAAATTGACATATCCAGTGTACAGTATAATGAACAGCATCTTAAGCATATGCACATAAAAATGTCCTGTTGTCAAAATGTCATATTGTCAAATTGGAATTCATGACATTAAAAACATATTGACTTTAACAATGCTGCAAAAAAAAAACATATAACGGTAAGAAATGAGCCACTACTGGCTTACAGTATAACTGACCCACAGGTGTTTTATTTTAACTTTAGCTTTAAGTCTCAGAGCAAACAAAAATCTAATCATATAATAACCTTTAGAAATTATTTTTCGATTATGATTTAAACTTACAAAGTATTTTTATTAATGGAAAGATTTTTTCAATTCTGGCTGATGTTTTCACCTTTAGGTAGTTGTAAATATATATATTGTGAATTTATAGCAGTGTGTTTTATTATTGATTTATTTATTTAATGCAAATGGATTTTTTTATGTACTGAAATTTGCTTACTAACTGGAAAATATGAGAATGTGTGTCTATTAACAGTTGCAATGAATTTGATGTGTAATGAGCCTGATTTTGCTATTACTTCAACTGAAGGGAAAAAAAACAGTTTTTATTTGGAAGTCTTGCCTCAGGATTCTTTTGCTATCTGGCAGTAATGCTTTCTCTTTTGATACACCTGTTTGATGTAATTTATTATGTTCATTCTCTGATTGCTATGAAATTTGACTTTAATTTTCAAAATGAACCAGACTCTAAGATTGGCAATCTGTAGCCATCAAACTTGGGAAATTATAGCTACTTTATTTTCTCACCATAAATGTACTTTAGTTTCTATTCTACCTTCAGCTTAAGACATACAAGTTGGATTTTTTTTGTTGTAATGTAAGAATTTTTTTGTCTGTATTTTCGTTAGTGATGTTAAATCATTTCTAACTTTGCTAACACCACATGGTTTTTATCTTGACATGACTTTAATGTGTGGATAAATGCTAATGGAGTTGATAATAGCTTAGGAAGCAGTATGGTGGTGATGTATGTTATTAACAGGGTAAACATAGAAAGAACAAATGAGAGAGCTGATCTGAGTGTAAGCCTGAACTAACAGAACAGTGGTGTTCATATTAAAAATAATTGATTGAAAAATTGAAAATGAGTCAATAACTTTTGCACATAAAGCTCTGAGATGAGGTCGGAATGTGTCGAGTGAACTCCTGTTTGTGTGTTTGTGATATTGCGTTTTTGGTATAGAGGTTGGTTTTCAAGGCTAGAGTCCTTTAATACAGCAATTTTAGAAAGGAACTAATAATGAATTATTTACCCTTTATAGGAGATCTACACTAAGAGTTGTTGTGTATTGTAATGCGATGATGTACAGTGCCATGCATAAGCATTGAATTCCATTGAACAAAAAGAATTTTAAAAAATCATTGCACGCATGACAACCTGGCTGTCCTACTATATAGTAGGTTTAACTTAGCCAGCTGTTATAATGAATTAATCCCTATTTGTACATGCAAAAGACATATTTTAAAGAAAAGACAGGTGTACCCTTTTAATTGACTTGATCTTAAAATAGATCTTAAATTAATAAACCATGCACCTATTAACATATAATCCTCTCAGTTGTGTTATACCTAGGATTTCCAGTAACCCAGCAAAGCCTTTGAGCCACAATATATCTGTGAAAGATACCTTTCCAGAACTTTTTCGTGGAATTGTTCTGATAACACCTTAGTTTTCATGATGCTGTTTTCTGAGGCTTCCAGGAACAAGTGTATTTATTTTCAGGCGCCTTTAATTGGACAATGGTCAACTCCGTTTAGCTAATTTCAGTATATAACCTCTTTGGTTACATTGGGGTTGACAGCATGGAAAAAAGGCAAGGGTAGGGAAGGATACCTATGCAAGGCACTGTAAGGTCACTTGACTTTTCCTCAATAGCAAGAAATAAATATAATACTATTATAGAAGCCATAAAGAATATTTAAAATGTGAAATATATCTAGTTTAAGTTATCTTCTCCTGCTTTGGTATTGTGCCAAATTAGAGACTGTACAGAAACACTTGATCACAAATCACAGCATACATTAAACAGAAACGTTCAAGGCTAGAGTGCTGCATAGTGTGTGTATGTGTTTTGAGGTGCTCAGTGCAGTGCTAGGCCAATTTGAGTGGAAATGAGTACGAGATTGTTACATGCTATGCTTAAATACACTGCCTGGCCAAATATATTTTATTTAGCCGCCTTTAGCTTTCATTATGATGTATAATGTGGTGGGTATTTAATGTGTTAAAATATCTCCTCATGCTCCCTAAACCATTTTTTTTTTCAATCTGAGTTCAGGAATATGCCTGTGCCACCAGGGAAGAAAAGAAGTGAGAGAATAACCTGGTCATTCAGTACATTAAGGTCATCAGCTGACTCCAATTAACGCTGAGGCTCGACCTGACCAAATGAAGCAATCCCAGATCATAACACTGCCTCCAGAGACGTGTACTGTGGGCACTATTATACATGATGGGTGCAATGCTTCATGCGCTTCCCATCTCACCCTGACAAGTGTTTAAGTAACCTCCAGTCATTATTTAGTTTTTTAAATCACATTTCTTGTACAAAGTTTAAGGTTCCTTGTTGTTACGGTTGTTGGAGGGTTCGTAACGTGCTGTCATTTCTAATCGCCTTAGTTTTCTTGCTTGATGCAGTAATTTCCCACTTCTTGTGATTTCTTTGGCCAGGCAGAGTAAGTTATATTATATGTGCAGTAGGCTTAGGTATTGCCTTTCTAATGAGTTCTGACGATTATGTACTAACATGGCATTTTTCCTGGCAAGGCATGCTTATGGAGTGATATTTATATTGGGTTTATAGGACTTTTTCATTTTCTCTAAGGGTCTTTTGGAAATAAAAAAAAGCTCAAATTGCATGCAAGCTTGCTTAAGCCTAAAGTAACAATTCAAGAGCATGGCTACTACAGTCTGGTACTTGCATCACCCAGTCCTAACCACGTACCTGTACCTTCTGATTAGCTGTTCTCCAAAAAGAAATTCTTAACATTTTAACAATGACACAAATCTCAACATTGGGTTGATCTTAAATTCTCAAATATTGTTATCTGAGAATATTCCGCCAGGATCTATATTGAAGTTCAAAAAGACTTTTATATAAATCCTAAGTATTTAAATTTTAATGAAGGACCCTGTCGCACAAGCTAATTATTTTAAGTCATTTATTAACAGTTTATCATTTTCCAGACGTAAAACTGCTTAATGTTTTATGGGATGTATGCTGTTTTATTTTATTTTATTTTATTTTCTTGAGAAAATTTAATAGCTATTTTGCGATTATAATGAATAAAATACAGACCAGGTATGAAAAATAAGGAATACATTTACGACAAAGTAAATTAAACTGAAATGATGCCATTATGTCATTGTGCTGAAATCTGTATAAATATTTAATTAAACATTATATTAAAATACATTTGCTAACCTAAAAATTTTCTTGTTTGTTTGTTTCTTTCGTGGAACTCAAAGGTTCTTAATACAGCAATAAAAGTCCATTAGGCATCGACTTGGATGCAAGTCTAGTCTCATTTCTATGGCAGAAAAAAAATCACTTGATCTTAAGATGCTGTCCCAATTCGAATTAAATCTTTTGAACACATGGACGAATTAACAACCTGAAAACATAACGATGATGGAGGCAAAAAAGGTGCATGATTCTCTGCAAAAGTAATTACAGTAAAGGAAATCAGTACATTTGAAGAAAACCCTACTGTATATTATATGGACATGTCATTTCTACCAAAATTGTTACCACAAAACTGGAGGCACACGGTTTTGGGGGATTTTTCCTCGATTTTCTCCCTAATTTAGTTGTGTTCAATTCCTCTCCATCACTAGGGGGCACCCACATGAAGGCTGCTACTACCACTCAGTCGTGAGCTCACAGACGCCCCTGATTGGCTGTAGAGCCACATTATGGCTCTCTCTAGACCTCCGGCTGCAAGAGGTTACAGCATCACCCGGGAATCGAACTCGCGATCTGATGTGACACACCACATTAATGCTCTTGTGGCTAATTAGGCAAATCCGAAGTCATGCTCTAAAATATAATGAGAAGCCTTTGCCAAAATATTTTTATGAAAGCAAAGGAGGGAATAAATGTGCAGTTGAAACTGTTAAAACTGGGCTAAATTTCATTATGTATCATACAGTAACTTGAAAAAGTATTCATACCGTTAGACTTTTAAATGTATTTTATTGGGATTTTATGTGATAGACCAACACAAAACCATTGTTGTGCAATCATCTTCAAAAGTTGTCATAATTCAATGGTTTTCAAAATCAATAATAATAATAAAGCATTAATCGCATAGGCCCAGGTCGGTGGTGACCGTCAGAATTTCCTAGGAGGAGTATATCAAATTCCTTCGGCTGCATTTTGCTAATGACCGAAAAAACTGACTTCCTGTTGAGTTGAGCCCATGACATGCGATGTAAAAACTAAATTCATTCAGCTGAATGAGCTTTAAATTTATACCATTTCGCATGCATGCATGCAAGTGTGAGCTATGCAGAAAAATCTTGTTTGAGGGCCCAGGGCTTAGACTCTAAGGCATCATAATGGCAACAGAGTTCCAACCTGTCTTAATTTTCATGAGTTTTTGATCATGTTAAAACCCCTAAACATCTGGAGAAATATTTTCATAAAAAAAAACACTAGGGCCCTTCACACACTATGGGGCAGGTGTCATAGTGCTTGGGCCGTAATAATAATAATTCATTGATTCATTGATTCTATATGTCTTATACTGTACAGAGTTCGGGAGGCCTGGTCCCAATCCATTACAGGGTGTGCACACACACACTCATTCACACACTATGGGCAATTTAGAAATTAAATTAGTTTTTTTTTACAACCATGATAACCATCTCACAACAAATAACCAAAAAAAGCAGATGGGCTACAACACTGGTTTCCACTTCTGTCAGCCAATAATAGGGATTTCATGCTACAGTGGGCACAGGAACACTAACACTTGACAGGTGAAGACTAGAAAAAGACCAAGTAACATTTTACAAATACTAGAGACTGTTGGAAATTCAAGGAGATGCTCAAAGCAACCATGTCAATACCACTGATATTTTAAACCTTCCCATTCTGTTTTAGAGAAAATATGAACTGAAGCTCCTGTTGTGTCAGCATGATTTCATCCAATGCACTGGTGGCACGTGATAGATGAGATAACTATAGGAGATTTATAATAAAGTGGATTGAGGGTGTATGTAAACACTCTAAAATAATGATTCTAAAACGCTACTTGGAACTGATTTTTTTTGCATGTCCCTGAATTCCGTTTTAAAAGTAAGATTGAATTTATTTGCATTGAATAATTTTGATGCATTACATGTTTCAAATGAATTGCAAGTATTAATGTGTTAATGCTGACAGCCCCAATATCTGTCTATCTATTCATTCATACGGTACACAACTATATCCATCCATATACAGAGGTCTGTTTACTCCATTACATTTACTTGAGTAACTAAAATGTACTTCTACTACAGTATGTGTGGTTTTACTGAAACGCTACTTTTTAAGAAAACACTACTCTTACTCCGCTACTGTATACTCGGCTATACTCGATATTTGACCAATCAGCCGCAGTAACAATAACCACATGTAGTCACATGCCCACACTCAAACTGGCGCCATAGACAGAAAAAATCCTTAGCCGGGGTAGAGCGGGAATAAAAACCAAAAAAAACGCAGAGGCATCTGTCTCCAGTGCTACTGTACAACAGAGGATAAACACCAAACCCATGGCTTGCACTGTCAACAGATCTAAATATTATTTAGCCACTTTGGTGTTTTTCAGAAAACGTTTTTCTCTACCAAAATCATGTAATGACTTGGCCACTATTCTGCAAGAAGAAGAAGGGCTCAAAATACCTCTGGCCACTGTGCAGGACTTATATCTCCTATTTTGGATGACTATCAAAATGTTTTTCTTATAACATATCGTAATTTTTTTTTTGAGGTACAGATACTTTTACTTGAGTAAACTTTTTGCCTACTCTATCCACCTCTGGACAAATTATTCCATAAATATCTATTATCTATATCTTTATATAAAACAATATAATAAAATATTAAAATATTAAATAAAATTAGACAGGTATGTAGTCACACTCAGTTTAGGAACTTTTTGTTTATTTTTATATAACTGCAGTTCCATCGAAAAACAATTTATACACGTTGATATTCCCCATTATTTCCATAAAGCACAGATGTCCCATTAGATTCCAGGTTTAAATAAAAAAAAAAATAATAGTATTAGGTCATCTGGGTTAGCGAAAATCACAATACCCTAGCGACCAGCCAGGGATAGAAATTTTGAACTTTTGAATTTTTGGCTATTAAAATTGAACTAAACCCGATATGAAAGCAATCACTTTTAAATTCTCAAGTGCAACAGTAGACTGGCCATGTTTTCACTTCTAATCTTCATTCATCTCATCTTCTTCAGTAATGCTGTCGATTTCATCACTGTCATCTTCTTCCTCCTCTTCCTCATCCTCGTCCTCCTCTTCCTCATCCTCATCCTCCTCCTCCAGCTCATCTTCCTCCATTTCTTCATATTCTTCATCACTGCTACCTGAAATGGAAACATACCATTTATTTATGAACTCTTATAAAGAACTGGTCGAGAGTACAGGTGACAGGAATAAGGTTCCTCTGCAGGGAGAGAGGCTCGAAAGCCTTAGAGTAGAGTCACTGCTGAGCCTCTTTGCTCAGTTACTGCTAGACTTCTATCTTTATCATAATTAGCTTGGAAAAATTATCTAGGAGAATCTGGATTCTGGAATGAATGTGGAGCGTGGCATGTAAAAAATGAAGAATGTAATCACTAGAAAAGTGTTGTGGTAGAAAGGAATAACCCAGATGTGCTGGTGGTTAATTTCTTCTAATTTACAGCAGGCTGCACCACACCATCCTAACATTGTTTATTTTCCCATAACAGCACACCCTGTTATGTTTAATACCTTACAACCTTTTGATGCATTCTTCCCATAGCTTTTCTTACTATCTCCAACTTACAGACAGTGATAAGGAATGTGGTGACGTGTTCCCGTAGATAAGTCATAAAATTCTCCATTTTGTCTTCAAGACGATTCCCGATGACCTCCCGATCCATTCTCAAAGAACGGCTTAAACATGGCTTAGACAGTGGCTTTTTTAGAAGCCCGCGGTAACTGAGGAACACAGACAGTAGGTTGCATTATCGAATTTACACTGGTGCCTTAAAATGCTACTGTAACCCTGAAAATGGTCTCTTACCTTTCGGCACATGCCATGTATTCCTGAAACAAAAACAAAACAGAACACCTCAATAAGCACAGTATTAATCAGAACTGCCTAACTTGTCAGTAACTTGGTCTGTGAGTGTTTTACAAAACAAGCTAAATTTTAATACATTTATCTTGCTAAATGAGCGAGGTCTTGATATACAAGTGCTGTAGTATATCTGCGCTTCTCTGCCGAGCGTCACATGATTTTTCATATTTTCAATTTAATGGAATTTTATTTATATAGCGCTAACAATGGTCATTGTCTCAAAGCAACTTAACAAAATTTAAAGAAAATTATAGAGATGTGTATGTAAAGCACTTTCTTTTTGTGTATGTGTGTGTGTGTGTGTGTGTGTCCAAGTGTAGTGACTGTTTTTAGTAACTGTACTGTATCAACCGCCACTGTAAAGAAAAAAGGTTAAAAAGGCTGTAACCGTGCGGGAGATGATTCTGTTTAACGGCAATGCAACACCATATTTCCACAAAATCCTCGAAACAAGGCAAAACAAGTGTTATTAGAGAGATTTCTTGTTAAAGTCATGCAAAAAGAAGATTACAGTAAGAAAATTTGTTCGAGAGTACCGTTTGTGTGTGCGCGTGTGAAAGGCCTCCTACTGTACATATTAGCCCCCCTGCTCCTGCTCTAACCACCTACTGTCTAACACCAATCATGATTCTTTTTAAAGATAACCTGCTTTATTTTTAACCCCCACATGATTTATTTTTACTTTAGAATTTTTATTAACTGTTTTTATATGAAAATTGTTGGGGTGTAAAATAAATTATCAGTGTTCCCATTATTAAGGAGGAAATTCACTCTGATATACAAGCACACTTCCAGAACAAATTATGCTCGCAATCGAAGGTTTAACTGCACTTAGAATACTTAAAGAATACAGCTCAATTTACAAAATGGCGTGCTTAATTTAGTCTTGAGGCTGACATTAATTGTTCTAAATGACTTATCACAGTCATTAATTAACACATGCACTGTATGCATGTTTGAAAAGTTACGTTGTTTAAAATCATAAAAATACATTATTAATAATAAAAAAATATAAAAGTAGCATTAAAAAAACACTAAATGTAAAACATTTAAGTCATATCAGGACTTAATGAAATTTCTCATAAAGTTTCAAGCAGAAGAAAGAAAACATCTGTCTGTAAAAAGTGTACAGTCCTGTCCTCACTTCAAGCCATTTTCACATATTTAGGGATTAAAGGAGTTCCTGGGAGGCCAGCAGGCAGTACAATTATGGTGGCTTCAGGACTGAGAAAATATTTATTTCCATGACGGTTGTCCAAGCACTAGTGAAATGCTGGAACAAGTGCATTTTTATATGAGAGTTTTTCCTCTCATAACTGTGTTCTGTTATTTTGTACAATCAAAAGTCCCAGTTTAACTTAAGCAGATTTGACTCTTATTAGATGTACATGACCATAGCCATCCTGATTATTATCAGTGTATATTGAAATCATTGTAGTGATTGTTTTCAATTTTCCTGTTTTACTCCATAAACCAAAAGTCATGACGTGTATGACAACATAATCAATCGGATCTGACCTTAATGAACTGGAACGGATCGTTTTTCTGTAGCAGGTGCTCGATGCCTGTGCGGAGAACTTCCAGGCGACTACGGTCCTCTTCAATTTGCACTAAGTGCTGCTGGATGCTAAGGCTGTTCTCCCCGTAGGCACGCAAACACTCAGTCAGTGATGTTAGTAATTCATCCATCTTGGACATCAAAACCCCTCGAAAGGTGTCCACTTGCTTGTCAACACCCTCCAGGAAGGCCTAGAATAGCGTACAAGAACGTTTTCGACGTTTACAAGCACATGTTTTGAGGTGGACGGAGGGAAGTACGTGCAGTATGATGCATTACCTTGTTTTGCTGTTGCAGCTCATTTTGCTCCTGCATATTTTTCTCTACTTTTCTGATCTTTCTGTTAACCTTCTGCAGTTGTTTGCGCAGAGAGGTCTACAGAGAAACATATTAGTGAAACCAAAGCAATGTGCTTCCAAAATGATTTAAAAACAAGTTCATAGCGCACCAGAATTCACTTTTTATAGCTAGGAAAGCTCTTCTAGATTTGTTTTCTAAGCAACCTCATCTAACCACACACTGTTTCTGTACAAAGAATTGCATGAAGGACATTTGAATCATAAAATACACTAGTAAAACATGGAGCATGAGGGAAACTCAGGATATCCCAGTTTGTATTCTCTACTGCTTAATAGTTCAAACAATGGACAAAGCACACAGAAAAAAAAAACTGGTCTGCCTTTCGCCTGTGCTTCTGTGCTCAACAGGTGATGGATCCATTTTCTCCCTGTCACTAGGGGGCTCCCACATTAAGGCTACTACTACCACTCAGTCAGGAGGGCCAAAGACTATCACATGTTTCCTCCGAACCTCGTGGTGCCAGCCAATCACATCTTTTAGAACTGCTCGCCCGTAGGGGAGAGAGTAACATACTCACACTCCTTCCGCTTGCGTGATTGGCTGTAGAGTCGTGATTAATGTGGGAGCACGAAGTACATCTCATCCCTTCCCTCTGAGAGAGCTCGGCCTCTAAATGGGACAGTGGTATGATGCTTTTTACAGCATGTGGGGCTTTTTTGAAAATGAATAAAAATTTTCTTAAATTATGTCAATGGTATTGGGATATTCCCCTTTAAATGCAACTTGCTGTCTTTCGTGTGCTTGGATGGTAATGGCGCAGGGTTCTTGGGCCCGCTCATTGTTGCTTGCAACTACAGTGTATTAAAAGTATTTTTCACAATTTATATATTCTTGTACTACAATTTTCACTCGATGACCACATTCACATTCACACCTATGAAATGAATAACAGTATTTTAAAACCATTTCCTGTAGATCACTGGGAAAAGAATATTAGAGAAAATCTTATCCTTTTCTGTTTTTAATTTTTTAATTATGTGACTAAATCACCATAATTTCTTTAATATCTTCATTCCATTAGCATGTATATTTTCAGAAACTAAATGGCTCACCCTGCTTCTCACCAGAGCATTATTTGCTGACAAAAAGAAACCTTGCAATAAAATCAGTTGGCTGTGCTGAGTTAACATTTTGAATTGTTAAAAGCAGTTTTCTTAGATTTAATGTAGTTACTAACTAGTCACAAGGATTAAATGTCTCCCTACTCATGCATATGTATTCTTGAAGCCCATGTTCAGACATTAGTGCCAGTGTAGAGTATAATGTCATGTCAGAATGTCATGTTGGAATAGTACAGCCTACCTGCAGATCATGCATAGTATTCTTGAGTGTTTTAATAGCATGCCCACTGGGCCCTCCCTCAAGGGTGCAAACACTGCAGAGGAACTTGCACTCTTCCATACAGTAATATCGAAACATCTTGTCATGATCTGTGCACTTTCTCTTCCTCATGTCGCTTAATGGCTCAACCAGTGGATGGTTTTGAAAGGCAGGGAGTTCAAGGTGGTGCTGCACATGCTTTGGACACATGGATACCTCACACTTCAGACATGACTTCACCGCTGTGGCTGATCTCTTGACTGTGTCACCAGTGATTTCTGGAACACAATAATCACAGTGTACATCAGTCGGTCTGTATGATGGTCCTGGTCTGCTCGGGCTCGGCTGACTGGCGAAGCTGCGTTGCTGAAAGCCAGCAGAGATGCTGGCAAGCTTAAAGTTTTTCTGCCACCGCGTTGCACAGCGGTGGCTTTCACGGCATTCAGGGCAACGCAGACGGCCACGATTTGCATTGCTCTCAAGCCTCTGTAGACATTTCAGGCAGAAGTTGTGACCACATGGCAACAGGTGCGGCTCTTGATAAATCTCTAGGCACACGGGGCATGTCAGCTCTTGCTCCAGCAAAGTGTCCTCCAAAGCTTTGGCCATTATGATTTTTCTTCATGTGGTTCTGCAGGAAAAGAAAAATTTGTAAATCATCTAAAAGAAGGATTTAGCTGGTAAAGTAACCAAAAGTGATTAATGAGATAAAAAAAAGGTTACACAGTTACTAGTTAACCCTGAACACAAGGTCAGATAAAAGAAATCTAATGATAGCGGTTGCCAGATTTTCAAGAAAAATTCCATCATGCATTGTGATCATGCATTTTTTTTTCATTAATTTAATACCTAACTATACCAGAATATATTCTACTATTTACAATGTAAAACCATAATATATTTATAAATATAGGAAACTGCTAGTAAACACATATTGACTTTAAAAAATAAAGTATGTTATTGTTTGCATAATCTTGCATAAATAAATTTACTTTACTTCATGTGCATTACCTTATAGATATACATCTTTTTATTCTATATATCATAAATTATTATTCTTACCTTTTGCCATGAACAATATAAGTACATTATTAGTTTAAGCCACTTTGATTAATTTAAAATGCAATTCTCAAAAAACAATAATAATAAAAACTCGTCACAGGGAATCAACTAATCGAATAATCAAGACACTTATACGCGCTTATACGTCACGTGATTCTACCCGAGTCCAAAGCAGCGGTCGCGCGCACTGTCCTATTAGTTTTATTATTTGAACAAAGAAAGCCGGAAAGCAAAAAAAAAAAAAAAAAACTGACTCATTCGCGGGTCGAAAGCGAGTCGGTTCTTTTTCTTTAAACAGTAAACATCGGCAATCGACTCCCGCGAACGAGTCAGTTCTTTTTTTATTTAAATGATGAACGCTGACAAACGACTCGCCCAAACGATTTCCATCTAGGACGTTTTTATAACCCTGCCTAGATCATCTTTAAATAAAGGAAAAAAAAGGTTAAAGAGACAGTACATTTCTTTTTATGGATATACTATTTAGCTAGTAGGAAACACAAAATAATTATGTTACATTTTTCCAATCTTCTCTTTTGAGTAAAGAGAAAATATCGAAATAAAACATCTTTGAAACGAAAAGTCAATATCAAAATAAGATTAGATGAATACTAAAAATTCTGACCAAAAAGCCTCTGCCATACAAGTGTAAATTTTCTTCACTAGAATGGGAATACTGTGTTTTTGAAAAAAAAAAAATCTAATTATACTGTAAAGTCTGCCACGTGTGTTAAACAGCTGTCCAAATAGAATAAGGTAATTCTTAAAGCAGTTATCAAAGTGATTTATTCTTGTAGAATATCCCTATTGTTCCATTACAAAATATTTATGCGGGGAAAATTGTGTTTATATTTTTGGGATCAAGCCAAGTGCATATGCTTATGGAAATTAGAAAGTTTGATATTTCATACAATATTCAGCTATTTCTAACAATGTAATTACAACGTAGGAGAGGATTCATGCCACCCACTTTAGATAAAATATTCCAGAGAATTCCTAAGCCGATTGATTTAAATGTTTTATTTAAATAGGAATATCTAGAAAATCCAGACCCCCGTTTTTCCTAACAAAGTGGGTTTTATTTATTTTCCAACAAAATTGCTGAACTTCTTATTAGCTTTCTTTAATGTACACCTTTTTCCACCTAAGAATAAGGTTCTTATTTTTATTTGAACGAGGAACAGTGACAACCGACTGGCAAACGAGTCGGTTCTTATTATTATTTGACTCCAAAAGAGTCAGTTCGTTTTTATTTGAAATGTTCCTGTGAAACTGTACATTACAGCACAGTGTTATGCATGAACTATTTATGGTTACATCATTTATAATGGTATTTAGGCTTTCATTTCTGCAGACGATCAGTCCCGCCACCACCAGCAAAACCACTCCCTGGGTCGTGAGTCCTGACCAATGAGAAGCACACTCTTAGGCTGAGGAAGAGGAGTGGATTTCTTCATCTCATACACATCACCCTGTCTCAGGAGTCTCATCTGTAATATTTCTTTCCCATAGATTTCACTGAACGCATCCTCAAAAATACAAAACAAATATCCTGTATAACCAATAAAAACCATTAAACAGGGTTTTTATTTTTAAAGTATGGGATGATTCCCTATTTTACAGTTCAACTACAAAAGTTCAACTAAACATCTGAGCTGGTCTGTGAGGATGAGCCATGTGGGTGTGTTTTAACAGTCGCCTTCATTCATGAGAAATTTCACCACAACCTTAACTGGTTTGACTTGAATGCACTTAGTGTATTCTATATTCTTATTTCATAGCAGGGTTTCTCAAATCCCCAGATCCGAACCGTCAATTCGGACCCAGGCCACAAAGTAGTAATGCAGTAATAATATGTAATAAACTGTACATTTCCTACCTTGAAATAAAAACGTTTTATACTCCTCAGTAATCTGTTAGTTATCTAGCAGTAACTAGAGGTTACCTGCTGCTCTGCCCACGTACATTCACCTATTTATGATCTGGTAATTAAATAAAGATGTATTATGTATTATTACCTCACGGTTTGGCGGATAAGTTGATGATGACACTACCTACTGTTAAATTATTGAGGAACCCTTGTGACACGCCTGTGATATACACGTGACACCGACAGCAGGCCACGCAGAATGTGTGAGGGTCATTGGTGTTCCTGGACTGAGTTTAAGGCTGAACATAGTACTTTCCCATGTTTGACACTGTTGCCATGGTATCATTGACTACCAGTGAGCATTTGGTGTTTAACATAACAGAGGACTTGGTCAAAATTTCAAGACTTAACAAGGTCAGATGTTCTGTCCTTCAGACACAGAAAAGCAAAGGTTTGGCGTCTTCTCTTACTGTACGTTACATCCTCTGTACGGTGAGGATGTCATATCCAATTGTGCTAAAAAACTTCGGTTTCACTATGGTTAAATGGTTAATGTTCTTTGTTTTAACAGATGTACATAACATCAGGTCAAACATGGAAAAACTCTGTTTTTTGTTATAATAAATAGCAATAAAATGTAATAAATAAAGACTTTTCTGACAGATGTGTTTTAGTGTTTAATTGTGTCTTTCCTGGTGTAAGTGAGCTTATCGAAGGAAAGTGAACTCATTTTTTTTTGTCTACAAAAATTGAAGACTTTTCAGTTACCCATCCCACACAAATGGCACCAGCTACACCCTGAGACCACATTTTGACCACCCTGAGACCAATGCAATTTTTCTCTGCACTGCAGTCCAGCTTCTGGTTGTTAGCCATTTTACGTGCCTGGAGCAGAGAGGGTTAAGGGCCTTGCTTAAGGGCCCAACGGTGGCAACCTGGCGAAGCTGGGGCTTAAACCAGCGATCTTATGATCCGTAACTCAGAGCCTTAACACACTGAGCCACCACTTCCCCTCCGCCTTTTCTTTTTGGTTAATTAACTTAAAAAAAAACTGATATAACACATCTACACATTTACAGCAGTGACGGGGAGACAGTAGCCTTGAACAGAAAGTGCTGCTAAGATGCAACCAACAAAAGTTTTAATGTATAATTTAATATAACCAGAGTGCAGATAATTTTTGACTCACCCTAATTTTTTTTTTGTCTTTGGGGCTGGTTACATGTCGCATCTTTTGCTTGTTCAATTTTGTTTTAAATAGGGATGGAAAATCCAAAAAATTTGTTTCTTAATTTTGTTCCTCCTGAATCAGCTGTTGAAATTTACTTCATATCTGAAGGATAGGGTGAACCCGAAACACTGCATTTTTTCCCCTTGTTTACAGATAAACCTAGTGCAGAGCTACAGCAAGGGATTTTACTTTAAAATAATTTTAATATTACATTGTTGTTGTGCTGTCCTTCAAGGTCAGGTAAAGTAGTCAGTCTATTCGGACATTAAAGAAAAAACACTTTGCTTATTTAGTTTGTTCAGGGTTTAAAAAAAACTAGATTTTTCTATTGTAATTTCTTTTTTCTAAAACATTTGTAAACTTTGAATATTAAGTTTGAGAACCACTGGTTTATAGCATAAACGTGTTCAGATCTTGATGCTTGTGTGCTACCATTACCTTCAGATGAAGTGTGCAGTCAACTCACTGTCGCTCCTCGTGCTGCCCCAATGTTTCAGTAGCCCTTACTTCAGCTGCTGCAGACACATTGCATGGGATCAGTCTGGCCTGATAAACCCTACTTGTTCATACAATGACATAGAAGTTGATTATGCTACTGTTGCATCATTAATAATAAGGCTGATAATGCTGGCTGCTGTGACATTGAGGGAAGGAATGGGTCTGTGACACACCTGTGACAAAACTACCTGTGCAACAACAACCACCTAACATGGATTATATATATATATATATATATATATATATATATATATATATATATATATATATATATTATAATATACAGGTATATATACTCAGCAAAAAAGAAACCTCCCTCTTTCAGGATTGTGTATTTCAACAATAATGTTGTAAAAATCCAAATAACTTTACAGATCTTCATTGTAAAGTGTTTAAACAATGTTTTCCATGCATGTTCAACTAACCATGAGACGCCTAAGACGGCGCTACAGGGAGACAGGAAGGACAGCTGATCATCCTCGCAGTGGAAGACCACGTGTAACAACACCTGCACAGGATCGGTACATCCGAATATCACACCTGCGTGACAGGTACAGGATGGCCACAACAACTGCCCGAGTCACACCAGGAACACACAATCCCTCCATCAGTGCTCAGACTGTCCGCAATAGGCAGTCCATGAGGAGGAGATGCACTGCAGTACTTCAAGCAGCTGGTGGCCACACCAGATACTGACTGGTACTTTTGATTTTGAGCCTCCCTTCATTCAGGGACACATTGTGAAACATTTTTAGTTTATGTCTTATGGTGTTGACTCTTTTAGTGTTCATACAAATATTTACACATTAAGTTTACTGAAAGTAAAAATAGTTGAAAGTCAGAGGACGTTTCTTTTTTTGCTAAGTATATATATATATATATATATATATATATATATATATATATATATATATATATATATATATATATATGCCATGACCAGAGCACTAAATAATGACTGATGGAAAATACCATATATTTCTAATATATACAGTAAGACTCAAATACCATATTATTACCATATTATATACCATACCATTACCAGTTATACAAGTAAATCCTGCTAGTCAGTTCATTTGTTAATTAGGTACTTCAGCAGTCTACTTATAGAGAATTCACCTGCAACCAAAGCAAAGCTGACTCAGCCATTGATAACATTTCAGAATAAAACCCATGTGTGTTCCCCCACAATGTACGACCTAATAAAACAGACTCATGCCTCTTCATCAGTTATTCTTATGTCACTTTATTATATTTATTTATGTATTAATTTTGTAACAAAAAAAACTATCAGAAGTTTTTTTGTTACCAGTGAATAACCTTTTCATATATACTTATGCATATAGACGAGCTTTTAATTCAAACCAGGACTTGTGTAACATCACGATTTGGTTTGAAAACAGCACCATGCAGGACAGACGAGCTCTACAGAGGGTGGTGCGATCAGCTGAGCGCACCATCCGCACCGAGCTCCCTGACCTGCACTCGATCTACAGCAAGCGGTGCTGGACCAAGGCCAGGAAGATGGTGAAGGACCTCAGCCATCCCAACAATGGACTGTTCTCTCTGTTGCGGTCAGGGAAGCGATTCCGCTCCCTGAAGGCCAACACAGAGAGACTGAGGAGGAGCCTCTTCCCACAGGCCATAAGGTCTCTCAATCACATCACACCACACAGGACTAATAACATCTTTTTAAGCTCTTAACATTGGCTGTACAATCATGGACAATCATGGACACATTCATACACACTTGCACTAGATATTTATATTTTCATTTATGGACCATTGCACAAGACACTTTAATAAGTCACTTTTTATGCATATTTGCACAACCATTGTCACTTTTAAATGTTATATATATACTTTTTTTCTTCTATATTTTTATATTTTGTAATATTTTTATTATGCCCTTATTTGTACAGTTTATTTTACTAGTTCAATTTATTTTCTTTAGTATTTCTTTTTTATTCATATTTATTTCTTACGTATAAGTTTTTTTTGTGTGTTTTTTTTAAGGTCACTGGCGGTCGTATAAGCATTTCACTGCATATCGTACTGTGTATGACTGTGTATGTGACAAATAAAATTTGAATTTGAATTTGTGATGACATTTCATGGTGAATAAACGTGTAAAACCAATTGACATTTACAGATGACTTCGCGCACAGTACAGTGATGAGACTCTAAGCCGCAGTAAAACATTTGAATGGTGCAAGCATTTTAAAAAGGCCATACATCCATAAATGTCGATCCAGCTGACATGGCTCGGAGCTAGCTCACTGCAGTTGTTCCCATGAATATTCAGCCTGATCGATGGAGAAGTTGTTGTTGGGCATTTAAGGGGTTCATGGGAGGCCAGGATTTCAGGCAGACATGTAATTTGTGGAAAAAAAGCCAGGTCCACCACCAGGGGGCAGTGTTGTATACAGTCACCCAAATTAGTGCTTAGTAGATTTTACCTCACTAATAACTAAGATTATTATAAAAGTCACATTAATAGTTAGTAATCTTCTTATTTGTTTTATTTTATTTTTTCTATTTGTAATAGGGCATTCTTTGAATAACAGTTGTTTCTTGGGAAAAAATAAACTGATAAGAGGTCAAGTGTAGCATAGTCAAGCATGTCGAGCAAAATAGAGAATAGAGTCTCTCAGTAGAGAAAAATCAACTATACATTGTATATTGTATTTTGTCATGTTACCATGGTAAGCACCATACTGTAGGACTTCTACACTCCTTCTAACTTCTAATCTAATCTGCTTTAATGGTTACTACCATGGTGGTACTATGGTGTATAACACATAATGGGTACCACAGTGCCTACCAAAGTTGAGCAGTTAGTATGTTTGTACATACCGTACAATACACTACATTATGTTTGCACATACCATACCATATAAGTCATGATAGTAGATACTCCTGGTATGGTTATAGAGGTCTACCCCAAAAAAAGTCCAGCAATTGTTAATATAACGAGACTGGCTTGCATGACTTCGATGTAAGCTGGCCTTGGACAATCCTCTGCGGGAACTATTCAGATGATTTAGGAGGCTTTTATGGATAATGGTCCCCTGGTCTAATAAAATTTTAACATTTTGCAATATGAACAGCTATCTGTGATATATACCGTACATATGTTTTATATTTTTATATTTCTGGTTCATATTGAATAAAGATGCAAGTAAGTGCTCAGGTTATTACAAGCTTTCAGAGTATTATAAAATTATATTTTTTCATTTTAACCAAGAATATAATTTTTAACATTCAAAAGTTCAGATAAATGCATAGTACAGTGCATATTGTAAATAATTGTGAGTCTGTTTGAAACATATGCTTTATAGTTCAAGATATGTCTCTGATGAAAAAAAAAACATCGTCCAAATAAAATATGAGGTAAACAAAAACAAAGAAATACACTCAACAAAAATATAAACGCAACACCTTTGTTTCTGCTCCGATTTTTCACGAGATGGACTTAAAGATCTAAAATTCATTCCAGATACACAATATTACCATTTCTCTCAAACATTGTTCACAAATCAGTCTAAATGTGTGATAGTGAGCACTTCTGCTTTGCTGAGATAATCCATCCCACCTCACAGGTGTGCCACATCAAGATGCTGATCTGACATCATGAGTAGTGCACAGGTGTACCTTATACTGCCCACAAATAGACATGTCCGGTGAGTATGCTGGCCATGCAAGAACTGGGACATTTTCAGCTTCCAAGAACTGTGTACAGATCCTTGCAACATGGGGCCATGCATTATCTTGCTGAAACATGAGGTGATGTTCATGGATGTATGGCAGAACAATGGGCCTCAGGATCTCATCACGGTATCTCTGTGCATTCAAAATGCCATCAATAAAATGTACCTGTGTTCTTTGTCCATAACAGATGCCTGCCCATACCATAACCCCACCACCACCATGGGCCACTCGATCCACAACATTGACATCAGCAAAGCGCTCACCCACACGACGCCACACACGCTGTCTGCCATCTGCCCTGAACAATGTAAACCGAGATTCATCCGTGAAGAGAACACCTCTCCAACGTGCCAGACGCCATCGAATGTGAGCATTTGCCCACTCAAGTCTGTTACGGCGACGAGCTGGAGTCAGGTCAAGACCCCGATGAGGACGACGAGCATGCAGTTGAGCTTCCCTGAGACGGTTTCTGACAGTTTGTGCAGAAATTGTTTGGTTATGCAAACCAATTGTTTCAGCAGCTGTCTGAGTGGCTGGTCTCAGACGATCTTGGAGGTGAACCTGCTGGATGTGGAGGTCCTGGGCTGGTGTGGTTACACGTGGTCTGCGGTTGTGAGGCCGGTTGGATGTACTGCCATATTCTCTGAAACGCCTTTGGCTTATGGTGGAGAAATGAACATTCAATGCACGAGCAACAGATCTGGTTGCGTTTATATTTTTGTTGAGTGTATCTAAATGCCCTTCTTCAAAATAATAATTGTAAAAAATGAAAGAATAAAAAAAAACATATAATAATATGTATGTATAATGAATTTTGTTTGTAATATTGCTTTGATTGTGTAGTTACCCCTTTATTCTCGATTGAAGTAATATAATGCAATATTTCAATAAAAAAATCATAGTAGTACAATCTAAAACAGTTTACATGTATTCATACACTTTAATTGTAATATGATTTAAAAAATTAATAATAAAAAAAAGTATGTATGTTATATTATATATGTTACTAAACACAATGTCACTGAAATTGTCACTTAATATAATGTCACTTATAATATATTGTTACACAGAAAGTTAGTAACCACTTTTAAGCCAAGTTTGAGGCATTGCCACGGCTGACCCGTTTGAGATATTAAAAATCCCTCTGTGATTTTGCATCCTCAATGTTTTTGGATCACATACAGTAGGACCAGTTTGGTGGCCATCGTAGAAATTCCCTAGGAGGAGTATATCAAAATCCATTGGGTGCGTTTTTGGCAAATGACACAAAATAACTGACTTCCTCTTGAGAATGTGCATACGTGCAAGTGTATATGAGCTATGCAGCAAAATCTCACGCGACTCTCTTGGGTCCTGCACAACCTATATTGCTTGGTCTCTAATAATCTAATCATAGCAGGGCTCAGAAGTGCCGACTGCTGCAAAAAATGTGTAAGCTCGGCCGCAATAACTTGACTACTACTTAATTAGAAGATCAGGTCGATCTATAAACTCTTTTCCCCCTCCCCTCTTCATTCAGGAGGTGTCATGACAGAATAATCAATAAAACTTTATCATGCCCTTTCTGTTTCACCCAAATGAGGATGGGTTCCTTGTTGAGTCTGGTTCCTCTCAAGGTTTCTTCCTTTTACTATCTCAGGGAGTTTTTCCTTGCCACTGTCGCCCTCAGCTTGCTCACCAGGGACGATCTGCTCATCTTAATTTATGCACACTTACATTCCATACAGACTTAAATAATTCTTTTGATTGTGTAAAGCTGCTTTGCGACAATGACAAATGTTAAAAGCGCTATACAAATAAAATTAAATTGAAAATTTTAATTGATACATTGTGCAATATTATCACAATAACAATATCACATGCAAAACCACAAATTATACAATATTATGAAAATCATTTGCAATATTTATATATATCTGGTATGCAATATCATAACTACTCTATATGTAATATCAAATATTATGTGCAGTATAAATCATGGGTGCAATAACATAAGTGTACAATACACCAAAGGAGAAAATTCTGCACCTTTCTGTACAGTCTAGTTTTTCTTTTTTTTTTTTCTCTATATATTTTTTTTTTTTTTATATTAGTTTTTTTTTATATATTGTATTTGTATCTTTTTTCAAATATGCAGCCACTAGAGTAACAATTTCCTTCGGGATTAATAAAGACCTATCTTATCTTATCTTATCTTATCTGGTCCAAGCTCTTTAACTTTTTTTCTTTCTTCGTCTGATCCCCCTGCGAAGGTATATTTTTGCAAAGAAATTACAGAATTTTTTCTCATATTTATCTGGCTTTCAAGTAAATCACTATTCAATACATTAATTAACAATCTGCTGACCGTTAATAAGACTCGTTAAGAATGGTCCAATCACATGAGCCCAAATATTTAAAAACAATATTGATTCGTTAAAAAAAATAAAGTAAGAGGGTTCGATGATTTGAAAAAATCCAATTAAAGCTCAGCCTTAAATCACATGCTTTTTAAAAATGTACAAGCCTACATAAACAAGATATTTTTCTTAGACAAGAGATTTTATTTAATTATTAAAATAAATAATTATTATGTTAAATAATTACATGTTAAAGTAGCATTCTTCCGTAGCAGTAGCATTATTGACCGTCCGCCACTCGAGCTCAGTATTAGACAAATACAACCTCAGATGGAGAACAACATATTACTTTTTTCACCATGCTATTATTTATTTAAAGGGGTCCTCCAGTCCCATTTTTCATAAGTTACTATGATTCTTTAGGGTCCTAATGAAAAGTTTGTAATATACTTTAATTAAAAATTCTCAATGGTTTGTGTAAAAAAACACTACTTTTACCTGGTAAAACCTAGCTCTGTCCTCAGCAACCTATTTCAATACATGCTCCTTTAAATGCTTATGACCTCTGCTGAGCCCGCCCCCCAGTTCTGTGGGGGGTGTCTTCACAACACACGTGGGGTATAGCTTTGACAACAGTTAAGGGTATCGTTTGATGAAAGTATGGCAGCGGGAGGCTTTGAAGACTTATCTGTGCAACCATATCGATTTGAACCTGAGTCGGACCAGGAACAAGATGACGCCCCCGAAGAAGTTCAGCAATTACGGCTTGGACAGGACGTATCTGAATGGTTAGTTTACTTAATATTACTTTGATTTATCTTTGTATATAACTGCAGGTGTTGCGGGAGAGAGGTTGATTTTACGGCAGTTGTTTACGCGAGTGTAGTCCAGTGCGGGCAATGCTTTGTGGGTAATGCAGTCCAAAGTGCGAAAACGTGAAAATGTGAGATGAGCTGAAATATAGAGCCTGAGCCTGTATTCTTAAGTAGTTTTTGGTTTGATTTAAGTACGGAACCCACCCGGAAGTTTGTAATATCGCCTGACAACGCAGAAATTAAAAGAAAGAATTAACGGGCTGTTACGCTGCCGCGAGCAATGACAAAAAAAAGCGGAGAAGCTAACACAGGGTAAGTAGCGTACTGAGAGAGATATGAACGCGATGTTCTTACTGAGGTGTTTACATGACTTCTTAATCATTGAAAGACACCGTTATAAACCATCTAGCGTTACAAAGGTAAGCATAATATAGTTTTCCGACTACATACACAGTTTGCAACTAGACCATCACCTTAATGCATTGTTTATTATAAACGGCAATTAGGAATTATATAGAGCCGGATGTACATAGAGAAGACTACATAACCATGCTCTATGAGAGTGTAAGTTAACTTACACTCTGCATTCATCGTGATTATTAAAAAGGCGATCTGCAAAGATTCGTAGAAAAAGGAATTACACTCACCGAGCCTGGTGAAGATGAAGCAGGAACACGAAGCGTTAGTACAGATCCATTTTTAAGGAGCAGCTTCCTAGCAAAACCTGCTTTATATTGACCCTCGTTTATAAAGCAGTCTGGTGAAAAATGATTAGCGCAAACATGAACGCATTTAGGTAGATCGGCGGGGACATTAGCTTTAAAAACTAACTTCAGCCACTGCGTCCTCAGCAGCTCAGATGTCGGTAGTGAATGACGACTGCTGTGTTCGCTATTACACCAAACAACTGTACACAACACTCGCTTAGGCGACATTTTGCTCCAGCGTTGAAAAACAATGGCCGACAGCTTCTTCTCACTCGGGGCGGGTCTTTGCTAAAACACCAGTGTCAATCAACTATAGTAGGAGCGGCCTCTGTCGGTGTGGCGTCACATCGACAGGCATTTGCGATTGGCCTGATTTCAGAAGGGGCATGTTATTGTGATAAATGAAAAGAAAACCACTGGGCAGCTCTTTATCATTGTAGAGTGGTTGTGTACGCACTCTCCTAACACACATTTCAGTCCAAACAGCTTAAAAAAGTGCATGTAGGACCATATGACCCCTTTAACAAAAATGAAACTAAAAAGAAAAAAAGCACGTGAGGCACCCTTAGGAGCAATAACCTGGAGAAGTAATTATTTCCTGTATAACCTTATTAGTCTCTCACATCGTTTTGGTTATATAGTACAGACATACAAACATAACTAAGCAAAAAAAAAAAAGTAAAAAAAATTTCACATAGGCAAAAAAATAGCACAGATGATGATCACATAATCACATGTTTTTCTGGTTGTTTTTCGGTTGCTTATATGGCCAAAAAAATTGTAATATGTTCTTTTTAAGAGTTTTTACATTTTTGCAATATCATTCCCATATTCCGGTAATGGTAAAATTTACACTTCATAAAAGTAATGACTTTTGTTCTATTTGACATGTCCAAAAATCCAAATGCACAGTTTGATGTCTAAAGCCTTCCCGTGAACAAACAAGACTTCCATAAAAGCACATCTACTTCTTTAAATTATCATGGACCTGTGCTGTGTTGCCAAAAACGATCTGTGCTGCTTGAGTTTTAATTGTGAACAAACCAAAGAAGCTAACACATACTGTAGCAGACAAAGCGATAAATAAAATATTAGTAAATAATAAATAATTTACTGTAATTGACGTTTGCCACGGTGTTGGGACAAATTTACTTCTTTAAAATGGCAAATATAGGCCTATAAAAATCAAAAGAGATTTAAACATTTATTATAATTTAACTTATAAAACCATATAATTAACAATTAATATGCAAATGGGTGGAACAATTCCAACTTAAACATTGTATTAGTCCAGCTGTCATGATCGATTTATAACATTACCTACAATGCTTGTTAAAATGCAAGTTGGAAATTATATTAAATTATAAATAAATATGATGAATTAATACAAGTTTGAAAGTGTTGTTAATCAGTAAAAACTTACAGTGCGATGAAAAAGTATTTTGTTTTTATATTTGCAAAACTTAAATATAGTGGCAAGAAAAAGTATGTGAACCTTTTGAAATGCCATGTTTTTCTGCATTCATTTGTCAGAAAGTCACAAGTATTGACAAATATAAAGAGCTCAAAATAAAACAATAACACAAAAAATATATATTTCATGTCTTTATTGAGAACAAACCAAAAAAACCTTAAAGTGCTAGTGGAAAACGTATGTGATTCATTGAGTTAATGACCACAAAAAAGCTAATTGGAGTCAGGTACTGTAGTCCTCGTATTGCAAACATTCGAGTTACGGATTTCCGCAGGAATGAGCAGGCCGTGGTTCTAAGAACATTCATACAAACAAATCATGGAAGTAGCTCACTTGAACTGTACAAAAAAAAGACACTAAAGTACACCTGAAACCAATATTTGCAATGATATACGATATTTTCAGTGTTTAAGTAAACGGGGGGGTGGGGGGGGGGGGTAGTTGTTGGGTGTGAAGGGGCGGTGTGTGTTTGGGTGCAAGAGAAATGAGTCTACCAATAATAAATAAATTTCAATAAAATAAAGTCTGGAAGCACGATGATAGAAAATAGCTGTCCTGTAAAGCTGCCCTGATGGTTAATAAATACTAATTTTGGAAAATCCTCAATAAAACAGAGATGTGTGAGATTCATTTCCTGAGTATACCAAACTTCAGACATTCTATACATTGGCTTACACACTGAAAATATTGTATATAGTAGTAAATATTGGTTTTTGGTGAACTGCAGAGGGTCTTACTTCTGTACAACACATGTGAGATACTTCCTTGATATGATATCGAATGTTCGTAGAACCGTGGTCCATTTGTAACTCATATGTTTGTAAGTCAGGTACTACCTGTACAAAATATTAAGGGAAAAAAGCATAAATCTCCCTATTTGAAAAGGTATTTGCACCTGTTCCATTGCACCCCCTGCACACACACACACACACACAGTTAAATTTTGCCACACCCAGGCCTGATTACTGCCAAACCTGTAGAATCAAGAAATCGCTTAAACAGAACCTGTCTGATAAAGTGCTAAAAAAATCTCAAAAAGCAACATAATCTAAAGAAATTTAAGAACAGAGAAACAAACGACGTAACTGATGGATCAGTATGGAAAATGTTTATACTTTTCAATTAATTGCTGTCTAAAGGTGGTATTTGGGGTTAAGTAAATTAAATTAATTTAAGGATGATATAGAAACTGCGTTAACAACAAAATCACAAAACACAACCCACTGTGGTGCCGCTAATTCAGTACTGTTAACTTATAGTCTGTGATCTGCGAGTGTGTGTGTAATTGTAACCTGCACACGAGCACACACAGGAGAGGATCAGAGATCAGCCTCAAGCTTATTAAAGAGTCCAGCATAAAAGGAATGTCACTCAGAACAGTTAAGAAAAATGGCATGTATAAAATGATCAGCGTAAACATGGCGATAAATAGCACCAGCAAGCCTGGCTTCCTCTCTGTGGGCTGGCTGTCATCTTCAAGTGCTTTCCAAGTTAACAAATATGTGACCACACACACAATTACAGGCAACACACATACAGATATATTTACTACATTTTTTACACTTTCAAATAGAAACTGGCATCCAATTGATAGCAGTAACACAAGGATGCAGAAGGTAATGGAGCAGGGAGGGGAGAAAACTTTGGCAAGTGTTGGATATTTTTGGGAAATATTTTCTATTGCCACCATCTGGTGAAGCAAATGTCCACAAAGCCTGACCCCGAACAAAAGTGTAAAAATCAGCTTGCACAATTCAGGATCTTCTTCGAACATGTATGGTACGAAGACTGTAATCAGAATCAGCTCCAGCAGGTCACTGACGAGAAGGAACATGACGATGGCTGAGATTCGAACTTGGCACTTACGATGGTGGTACAGAACACTGAGAGCCCAAAGCAGAGCTGGAAACCCCACACACACACTAGTGATTAGGAAGATGGTCAGGCGGATGATTTTGATGTTCGCGTCATCAGTTCTCGAATGCCAGTTGAAAGAGCAGTGCATTATGTGGAACATTGTATGTAACTGTAAATGGGCAAAAGAACCAAATAATCGTTCTTTAATTAACAGAAATGTGTAATGATTGTAAAAAAGAGAGATAGAGAGAGATAGAAAGCAAAAAAAAAAAAACACAAACTAAAACACACCCTATCACTTATTATTGTTCTGGAGTAAGATGTCTCATCAAGTCCTACTGTATATCCTTAGTGTCTTTATAAGTCTTTTAAAAAGAATTAAAAACGTACTATTTTTCGACTTAGCAAAGTTGCAAACCACAACAGAAACTCAAACCAAAGCACAAACCAAAAAAAAATTCATGCAGTACACAAAAACTTTTTTTTGTGTAGTTGTCCATCACAGGAAAGTCTTTAGTGGCTTTTCTTTTTTAGTATGGTCAGGAAATAAGCACTGGTGGTGACCATACAGACAGGAAAGTAACTAGCACTTGTTTATTTTGAATGATACGCTTTATAAATAAAATATACAGAAGGGTGAGCCTGGTAAATCTACATTTTATTTATATTTTATCATTTGTCTGTTTGTTTGCTCGAAATACACCTACAATGTTACTCTAACCATCTTTGAGTTTTTGCATGTTTAATTATTATTAGTAGAATGATTTTCCTCTTAAGTCAATGTGAACATGTCAATGTTTTAAAAGCATTTACGGTATTCAAATAATTATCTGCTCTTAACTGAAAGTTTGGGAAATAAAATTTAAATCTATTTACTAAACTTGATTATCTCAACAACAACAAATAGAGAAGAGGAAAAGTTGTAATAAAATACTGTATTGAGACACATTCCAGAATAAAATAATGAATTTAGCAATTAAAACGCATCTAAATGTAAATCAGTCATATGAATGAACTTACACTTTTCTGGAGATCTCAGATGAGCCTGGTTCAGGAATATCCAAACTTGACCTTAATATTTAATTTAAAATATGAAGAAAATCTGACATTCAGGCATGAGCGGACAGGACCAAAACGAAAAAAGAGACAGTGTCATAGTCATGCTGTTTAACCACAAACACTAACACCCCCCCCCCCCCCCACACACACACACACACCCATATCACTGTGTGTGTATGTGTATGCACAGATCTAAAAGAAGTAAAAAGACAATAATTTTTTATGATAAAATGTATTCACCAAATATTCTTTCATATTTAAGTGCGTTCTTGTAAGTAAAGTATTTGCAATTAATAGGTTATAAATATATTGTTGACTTTTCTTTCAGCTATTGAAAAAACATAAAGATATCTATCAAAAGGCCTATGTCACCCAGAAAATGATGCAATTTATGTTTTTCTCCTTTTCTTTAAATCGAACTACAGTATAACTCTCCTAATAGTAGAAAGGGGATTGCAAGATTCCCAGCTGTTTGTGTCATATAGTCCATCCTTCCAGTCCATAGACTTTAAATTCAATATGGGATATATCATCTTATCTCATAAAGTTTACATATTGTAAAAACCTTTTGTTTCTGAAATGTAATTTTAAAAAGTGAAATTCTCATATGTTCTAGATTCATTGCAAATAGATGAAATATTTCAAACCTTTTTTTTTTTGCTTTATTTTCTATGATTATGGTTTACGGCTCATGAAAATTAATAATCCCTTATCTCAAAATATTAGAATAATTTCTACAATCAATTAAAAGTAATTTACAAAACTAAAATTCTGAAAACATATGTTTTAGCACAAATTACTGCATTCATGCGGCATGGCATGGCATGATCAGCCTGTGGCACTGCTGAGGTGTTATTGAAGACCAGGTTGCTTTGATAGCAGCCTTCAGTTCATCTGAATTATTGGGATGGCTGTTCCTCATCTTCCTCTTTTTAATACCCCACATTCACTTTAGGTTCAGGTTAGGTGATTGACTGCGAGCAGGTGCTACGTCCTGTTGGAAAATAAAATCAGCATCTCCATAAAGCTTGTTGCCAAACGAAAGTAGGAGGTGTTCCAAAAGCTCCTGGTACATGACTGCATTGACTTTGGACTTGCTAAACAGTGGAACAACATCAGAAAATGACACTGGAACCCCAAATTATCACAGAATGAAATGGAAATGTCACACTGGACTGCCTCCAGAATCTTGGACCTTGATTTCCAAATGAAATGCAAATTTACTTTCATCTGAAAAGAGGACTTTGGATCCCTGACCAGTTCTTTTTTTCCATAACACAGGGAAGATGCTTCTGACATTGTCTCTGGTTCAGGAATGGCTTAATACTAGGAATGTTTTAGTTGTTGCCCATTTCCTGAAGACTTCAGTGCGTGGTGGCCCTTGATTTGTTGACTCCAGCATTGCTGTGCTCCTTGTGCAGCTCTCCCAAGTTCTCCCACCTCATAAAGTTCCAGTCTAATATTTAAAATCAGTCTAATAGGAATCTTTTTATCCCAGTTCTTATATACTGTATATTAAACATTAATGGAAGCTCTTGACCTGCATGTACAGAATGTTATGCATTGTGCTTCTGTCACAAGTGTGTTCACATCACATCTGTAAATTTGTTGTCTACATCAAACTCTTTGTCTGTACCTCTTCTTAAGGTTTGGGGGTTACAGGAATCAAACTTAATCTATACAAGCTTATATTCAATCAAATATTTAAGAATGGAATATAACTCTTCGTTATATGGGTAACAAACTAAGAAAAAAAGGTGATTTGTACAGGAAAACCTTCTTATTTAAAAAAAAACAGCACTAGCACAAACACAACACAACACCAAACACGAATAAAAATGATACTATCTGCATCATTTCTTTAACACTCACTACCCAACACGACAAAAACCTTTATTTACAGTATGAGTGACAAAGGGACAGCAAGATTGAGACAAAAAGGAGCGGGTTAAAAAAAACTCAAGTTGGTAGTGCAGTATGTGCGTGTGGGCATGTGTGTTGAAAATAGTTTTAATGTCATTGTTTCTACTTGCTGCTAGCTACTTCCTTTTCCTGTTTGAACTTTCATTATCCTTATAGTTATTCTCTCTGTCAGCTACATAGACAGACAGAACAAAAAAAAACAGAAGCAGCAGCTTTAGCATTCTGAAGATATCCAAGTGTGAAAGGCAATACCACTTTCCTCTTCACTGCCCAGTGACCCACTGGAATTGAAAAAAAAAAAAAAAAAATGTTTATAATGATTTGGTACATACAAATGGGGAAAAAAAACATTACACACTGTCATACAATGCTGAAATATTTTTCATATAAAAGTGTCTTGTGTGCCAAAAAATAAATCAGTATTTTTAATTGCCTGTAGTGTGTAAATGAGTATGAGAGTGTGTGTATGAGTGCATGCCTTGCAATGGATTGACACCCTGTCCAGGGGGTATCGCCGTCTCCTGGGATATGTACAGGATAAGCTGTAGAAAATGAATTAATAAATTTGATATTATTCTAAAGTGTCATACACACTCGTGTTGCGACCGGGACTAGGACCCGGAAGTAGTAAAGTCGCGAACCAGGAAGCATAAAAGGAGACAAGATGGCGCTTCACATCACTCAGTCATTGAGTTCGCCCATATGTCCGTTCAGATTGTTCGTCTGCCATTACGTAAGTACTCACTTTCTTGGGTTTACTTTCTGATTCGAGTGTGTGTCTATAGGACGCAGATTAAATTTGTGTTTTTCCCTTGCTCCCCTTTTGTGAGAGTCCTTAGACTAATTTGCGTGGTTATCCTGCCTACTCGCTTGCTTCCACGTTTGGGTTTACCATCCACGCTACAAAGGGCTAACCGCTAATCGCTAAGTCTTCTGATCATCCCGGGTTAGTTCGTGATAGAATGACGTCGCTAGCGGTAAACCCAGCGGATCACTCGCACCTCTATGATGTGGTAAACCGGCACGCCGAGCTAATCGACAAGCTAACCAGAGAGCTCGCTGCTCTTCGCCGGAGCGTCCGAGACGTCGCGGCCTTGTGCCGTGAGGTGGCGGAGCTTCGGTGAGAGAACGCGGATCTTCGCGAGGCTGTCGCTGGCGTGGTTAGCCGGCCGCCCGTCGTGGTGGCTGCAGCTCCGCCCTCCCCCCCTCCAATTTCAGATGTTTTTCTTGCATTCGGACACCGCCCATTCATACAACGAATTCACACGACAGCTCAAGCTCACTTTTGAACTCTCGCGGGTGAGGTGGAGACCGATATGAAGCTATACCACCTACGGCAGAGAGGATCGTCCTTGAGCCGGTATACTGTTGATTTCCGCACTCTCGCAGTGCAAACCTCCTCAGCCTACTACGAGGGGCTGCCTTCTCAGATCAAGGACGAACTCGCCGGATGAGAGCTCCCCGCCACCCTGGAAGGGCTGATCCAGCTCGCCCTCCAAATCGACCAGCGCCTGCTCTCTCGTCCGAAGCCAGCCCCAAGAACCCTGCCACCAGCACCTACCTTCTTCCACACCACACTACGTCCATCGACCTCTTTCATCACCGTCGCTCCTGGACATGTCGGGTCTCCACCTCCTGCCGTGGTTAACACCGGAGCCGGGGAACCCATGCAACTAGGACACGCCTTCTTGACCGCTGCAGAACGAGAACGGCGCTTCAGAGAGGGGCTCTGTGTGTATTGTGGTGCAGCGACTTATCATAAAGCCATATGTTCTCAACTAGTCAGAAGTACCGCGTTTATCGACTCCGGTGCCGCAGGTAACTTCATTGACTATTCTTATGCCAAAAAACTGGGAGTGGAGTTTGAAGCATTATCCCAGCTGGTTCGAATCACATCAGTCGACGGCCAGCCTCTCTCCTCCAGCCCCATCACCACCCAGACCCAATCCATCACCCTCGTCGTTAAACAGCACCACGAATCCATCCAATTTCACCTCACCTCATTTCCACCA
The DNA here is from genome assembly GCF_024256425.1 of Clarias gariepinus. NCBI lineage: Eukaryota > Metazoa > Chordata > Actinopteri > Siluriformes > Clariidae > Clarias > Clarias gariepinus. The sequence goes on from NC_071119.1 coordinate 17,873,369, forward strand.
ATCATCCTCGGATACCCTTTGGCTTCTACAGCATGACCCTTTCATCCCCTGGACGCAAAACTGGATCTTACTGTGGGGGCTCTGTAAGAACTCTGCCTGCGGGCCCCGGCTGGGACGTGCTCTAGGGAGTCCGAGGCCCCCGACGTTGACACCAACGCCTATCGGGACCTGGCTGAAGCCTTCTGCTACCCACCTGCCTCCTCATTGCCCGTACAATCTGGCAATAGATCTTCAGCCAGGTTCTTTTCCCCCCCGCGGCCATCTCTACTCTCTGTCCACCGCCGCCGCAGGCGATGGAGGAGTATGTGTCTTCCGCTCTCCGTCATGAAACCATCCGGCCCCCCTCATCACCTGCCGCAGCGGGATTCTTCTTTGTGAAGAAAAAAGGCGGCGACCTATGTCCATGTGTCGATTATCGGGGGCTCAATAACATCACTATTAAAAACCGACATCCTTTGCCTCTTACCAACTCAGCCCTGGACGCCCTCTCTGGTGCCACCATCTTTACAAAGTTGGACCTTCAGAGCGCCTACAACTTAATGCGTACCAGAGAGGGCGATGAGCGGAAGATGGCTTTCATCACCCCCACAGGACATTATGAAAGTTTAGTTATCCCTTTTGGACTCTGCAATGCACCAGCGGCATTTCAACAATTCATAAATGACGTTCTCAGAGACCTGCTAGGCCGATGGGTATTCGTCTACCTCGACGATATACCCATCTACTCACGCACCGTTAAGGAACACACCCACCACGTCAGAGCGGTTCTTAAGAGATTGATCGCCCACCAACTGTACTTTAAGTTGGAAAAGTGTGCTTTTTACCAGCACTCCACCACGTTCCTGGGTTTTGTCATCTCATCCTAGGGTGTGGCCAAAAAACTAGAAGCTGTGCATCATTGGCCCCTACCCAAGACTCTCAAGCAACTTCAACGGTTTCTCGGGTTTGCGAACTTCTACCATCGCTTCATCTGGGACTACAGTATGTTGCAGCCCCTTAAACCGCTCTGACTCGCCCATCTTCTCCCCACTTCCACCTCAACTCTTCCGCCATCTCCGCCTTCCACGAACTTTGCCGTCGATTCACCACTGCACCTATTCTCATCCACTCAAATGCAAATAAACCATTCGTTGTGGAGGTGGACGGTTCGGATGTGGGCGCAGGGGCTGTTTTCTCCCAACGAGGTCCAGACCTTCTCCAAAAAATTTGACCCCACTCAGCAGCGATACGGGGTAGGGGACTGCGAGCTGCTGGCCATAAAGTGGGCATTGGAAGAATGGCATCACTGGCTCCAGGGAACCAGAGAACCATTTATTGTCTGGACCGATCACCAAAACCTCATCACTATCCGGAACATAAAACAGCTCAACCCAAGACAGGCGCGGTGGGCGCTACAATTTCTATCTGTCCTACTGTCCAGGGTCCAAGAACAACAAGGCCGACGCCCTCTCCTGACAACATGAGGAGGATATTCCCCGGGCGGACCCCGCGCCTGTCCTCCCTCCTTCCAAGATCATCGCCCCACTCCGTTGGGAAATAGAGACAAGGGTTCGCCAAGCACAGGCGGTGGAGAACGAACCGGCAGGTGTGCCGCCTGGGCGACTCTACGTACCCAACGCCATACGAACCGAAGTCATCCAGTGGGGGCATTCCACTCCTCTCTCAGGGCACCCAGGCACACAACGCACCCTCCAGTTCGTACGGTGTGCCTTCTGGTGGCCTTCCATGGCCAAGGACATCAACAAGTCATCAAGGACATCTTCCTCCCCGAATTATCGACAGTGGCCTCGCCTACACCGTACGCCGGATTCTCGACTCGCGCCCCCGGGGCAGAGGTATTCAGTACTTGGTCGACTGGGAGGGCTACAGCCAAGTAGCGAAGGAGCAATCTTCGATTCCGGCCCGGTTTATTCTCGATCCCGAACTGATTCGAGACTACCGTCATCGGGTATCCTCCTTTGGGTTTACCATCCACGCTACAAAGGGCTAACCGCTAATCAATAAGTCTTCTGATCATCCCGGGTTAGTTCGTGATATAAAGTGAATTATGGCTTCCAAAAGCAACACAACCAGTGCTAGTGATAGCAAAATCGTATAGAATATCACTTTGAAAGTGAGTTAAAAGTTTAATAAAGAACATAAAAGCAAAAATTTGAAAATAAAATTAATCATAATTTTGACATAATGCAGCTACACTGTAGTTTTCGAATACAGTCATGTTCAAAAGTTGGTACTCTCTCTTTTAATTCTGTGTTTTTGTTTAAAAGCATAAAAAAACATCAGACAAATCCCCTTTAGACCATCCTTAGACGAACAACAACATGTAATCTTTTTCACCATGCCATTATTTATTTTACCAAAAATGAAGCCATAATGGAAAAACACATGGGCAAAACTAACTACTCTTTATGATTTAATAGCTTGTAAATGCAACTTTAACAGCAATAACTTGAAGGAATTGTTTCCCGTAAAGGAATCACTGTAGAGAAATTTTGGCCCATTCTTCATTGCAACATGGCTTCTGTTTATTAGGGCCATTCCAAAACTCTGATTCTTTTATTTTTCAGCCATTCTGATGTGGATTTATTGGTATGCTTCAGATCATTGTCGTGTTTCATGATCCAATTTCAACCAAGCTTTGACTTACCTCTAGCATACTCTGATATACAGCGGTATACCTGTGGTTTACCAGAACTCACATTTACCTCTAGTATACTCTCGTATACAGAGAAGTCCGTGCTCGACTCAAAAACTCCAAGGTGCCCATGCCCTGTAGCATCAACAACCAACTACTGAGCAGTGCATTGGTTTCCGCAACTTTCTTAATTACTGTGTTGTTGTTTAGCAACATGAATGCACATTACCATGTAGGCCTTCAAGTGTTCCTGAGTTAGAGAGCTTCTTACCCTGTTCTTTACAAACTTCAGTGTTGTCTTACAAGCAACTTGAGTGAAAGTGTCAAAAGGAACTTATATGCAGGCCCAATTACATGGTAGGCATCAGTAAGGAGATTGTACTGTAAGACACTGAGAAACACAAATGGCACAATTTCTGGAGCAGAGGGACATGTCCTACTGTCCAGGTCTACCTCAGGTCCAACTTTAACCTTCTCACCTCTAAATGGTAACTCATTACCTAGCCTGACTGTGTAACCCTTGAAGAAAATTATATTACTGTATCTATCACATATCATATCGCATTCCATTGATCAACATACATAATGAGACGATATATATAGAGGCTTGGAACAAGTAACTTGAAACTAGCAACTGTGGCGTGAGGAAAATGGGGAAGTGTGTGCAGAAGTTTGATTGAAAGAAATTTAAAGATAAGTACTAATATGACCACTTAACAACCGCTAACATGACTAGAATTACCGATCGTGAGAAAGTAATAATAATAATATTAACGATATTTTACTGGTTATAATTGAATAAGTAAGAAAATAGGGGGAAAAACATTTTAAAACAAAAATAAGTGACAGGCTTGACAATTATTTATTAGAATCTGTTGTTATAATCACAGGTGCGGTGGGATTAAGGCTGATAGGGCTATCAGGATCAGCAGAAATACGTATATCAGCAAAAAAGCCATAGGAGTCCTGATCAAAAGGAATCAGTTTAAATAACATAATTCAATTCAATTTTATTTTATTTAAATAGCACTTTTAACAATTCTCATTGTCACAAAGCAGCTTCACAAAATGAAAAGAAAATGCATAAGATACATAACATCGAAAAGAAAAAACATAGGCAGAGCACAGAGAAACATAGGATAAACTGCCCTATATACAATGTCTAAAAGTCATATGTATTGAAAATAGGTTTAAGCATTGTGACAGTGACCCTTACACTAGCTCCGCTTATAACACAGTTCCTTACATGCTGCAAAAACAGATCAAGTTCAAGGCCACGGCCAACGGCAAGGCAACGGCGCTGTAATCCTGCATGGCCTGCATCCTGTCTAATCCATTAATTTTTTTTTAACCTTGACAAGTAAGTATGCAATATACTATTCACATAATAATGAACACACAATAGAATCAGAACTAGTCATCACATAATCAGTTTAAGAGCATAATATGTCATATTCATTTTAATTAGTAGGCGTAGTTATTGTAAAAAAATTATATTAGGCATCATTTAAATAATCTATATTATTTATCATAAGTATTTTAATCAAATCAATTATATATCATATATCATAATCGAAGACTGCAAGGTTAGTCCCTTAGGCCCAAAATGATTTTATGGGAAGTTGGCTACAGAAACATACAGAATGATATGATTATAACAAAGATAAGACAAATAAGGGCTAAGAAATGAGGAAGTTTAGATAAAAATCCAGATAGTAAGAGAACAACAAGAAACTTGGTACTGAGATGTAAGTAAAATGGGGAAGTGTGCGCAGAAGTAAGGTTGAACAAAGTTTAAAGATAAGTACTAATATGACAGTCTTAACTACGACTAACATTGTAGCGCAGTCACATAAGGAGGTTGTTTATATTGGCCACATGCAGTTGGTAAATAAAAATAACGACTAACGTAACTAATAGTAATAAAGTAAAATTATGGTTAATTGTGTTAACCATAATAATGACATTGGACCAGAGTAACGTAGGGCTTTGGGAACATAGGGATGCAGGTAAGTTTGCCAGTTCGCAATGTGTCCGACTTAGTAAAATGAACTGAAGAACACAATGAACACGATATCTACCAAGATTTAAGCCATCTATCTCTAGGGAGTATCCAACCAAAAGAAAATAGATTTTGACTCATTGGGTGAGGTATGGGCATTGTACTTTTTAAGTAAGTTAATATGGTAGATAATAAGGGGGAGTTCTGTGTGTACGGTCAGGAGTACATAATTAGTTGGACTGAGTTTCTGTTTAACTTCATAGGGGCTAGTAAATCTTGTCTGAAGTAAAGAATCAGGCATCAGCAACACAATTGAAACTTGATTTTCCTTCCAGAAAGATTGTGGAGCCACCTTACGGTTATATCAATCTTTTATGTCATATATAAAATTATTTGACAGTGTATACCACTTCACATAAAAAGGTATGTGATAATACTTCATTAATAATATTGTGCCAGAAAAATAATGATTTTGCTTGCTAATGCTTTATGTTTAATGCTTTTTATAATAATGCACATTGATAATACATTAGACCTTCACTCCTTTACTACTCTTTGCATGCTAATTGTGGTGAAAAAAATCCCGGCTTGCCAGTTTTTTATACTTTACAGTGTATTTATCACATATATTATTCTATACAAAGTATGTATAACATGATACAGGAAAGTCTGGAAACCGAGAAAAGTTATGACACAATTGTCTTTGACTATATGACCACCACCAGGGCTTAATGGCATCCCTGAGCATATGGCATATGGATCTAAGGTGGTTTTTACCTTTAAGGTCCTGCATAATGTCCAACATCTCAGATTCAACAAAGTTGTCCAGAACCTTTATGAAGGCTTGCGTTTCATACGGGAATGGAGAAAACAGGGAAGGACAGGGTAGGATTGTTTTACAGAATGTCAACTTCTACATCTCATTTGCTGCAAGATTAAGGTGTACATACATTCCTAGACACACTGTGCTGTGTGTCTAGGAATGTATGTACACCTTCATCTGACAGTACTGCCAATATTGTATCCAACATGAATCTGGCCACCAGGGACGTTTTGCTTAGTTGAATACAAAACATTCTATATAGTTCTAGAATTTCTGCTGATTATGCCATATAAGATTTATTTAACATTTCTTACTATTTGGGCATGGGGTAAAAACTATGTAGTAAAATTTTTCCCATATCCCCAATGGCCCTATTCTTCTCGTTATTCCCACTGGGTTGCCATCCCAGAACACACTTATTGGTCCTTATCTATTAAATTGGTCCCGAACCATAGTACTGCGCTTTCTATGATTATCAGACACTACATTGTTTAGTATTAGTGTCAGTACAAGGCAATGTAGTTCCACTGGGGTGCAACATCATTCCCAGCCTTTCTCAAGCCTGTGGAACGGTTCCTATAATACAATTCGGTTACCATGGTTATTTGATCATGGCTGAGAAGCATGCCCTCAAATTAGGATGGCCGACTGAGGCTGGCTGACTGTCTGCACAGTGTTTTGAGATACTGCCTCCTTCGAAGGGTCCATTGAAGCAGATGCACAGTTGGTACAGTTTTGTGTCGGACTGAGAGGTTGTCACCCTGCCACCACTGTGTGTTGGAGGTTCAAAGGTATGTATAGGCATCACTTCATTTCATAAGAACTGCTGTGGCATTTGGTTTTGTGTTTTTTGTAGGTGCTAACACTACCCCTTTACTGAACCAGTCCACAAACACAAGAATGTACCTTATTCCCTGCACTCTCTCCCATCATCTTTCAGATTTTAATTGTCACATACATATCTATACAACGTATTAAATGCAGTGAAATAGCACTCTTTTTCCATCCACTCTGAAAAACTCATTTGGCTCTGGAATATGTTCTACTGGCAGTGTAAAGTGTTTCTGGTAATTTGACCACCCATAAATTCTACAGTTTTGCAAGACCCTATGTACCATAGGCACCAAATAGGATAGCCATCATGTTCTCTGGATGTTTCTAATCACCTGTGTCTTTGCTACATGGAATTTCCAGAGGTGGGTAGTAACGATTTGCATTTACTCCGTTACATTTACTTAAGTAACTTTTTTTTAATGTACTTCTATGAAGTATAGTTTTACTGCACCATATTTTTCTCCCTTAATTGAGTAGATTTGTGAAGAACAAACGCTTACTCTGCTACATTGACTACACTTAACTTGTTACAGTCGCAATAAGAATAACCACATGTAGTCAATTGACCACACAGAAACTTGCTGCATAGCGAGGAAGAAAAAAAATCTTCAGTGATGTCACACAGTGAAGGAAACATGCCATGGTTAGTTTAGCTGTTTTATTTACTGTTGCAATGTTAACATATATAATTAGCAAATAAGTTAGAGGCTAAAAAATATAAGTTTCTTACATTTGTTCTACTGGACACATTTTATGGTAAAGTAAGAACTGTTGTACACATTTTCTAATGTTATTTTCAATCTGCTGAGCCATTTGAATATAAACAGTATATATAACACTGGAAATAGTTTACACTGTTTAAACATCCAGTCCATATGTAACCTAATGTAGGGACTAGCGGGCCACCTCAAAGAGAGCCATGAATCTGTCACCTTCCAGCAAAACGTGGCATGCTTATAACGTTATCTCTCTCCTTGGTGTAAAGCAGGTGGAAACGTGACCCGGGGAAAAAAAGGAAACCCAGATGGTTTTCACCAACCCCGACCTCAAGTGGTGCAAATCAGCAAGCTGTTGAACGAGGAAGAGACAGTTCATGACATCTGCAAACAAGGAAAGAGAATGTTTCACTTCTCCAACTCTTGATTAAGTGTTGAACTAGCATGCTCGTTTAAGTGGTGCATGTCACCATAGCAACGACCGTGACCCATAAACCCTAAACAACCATTCCAGTATAACATTTAAGTCTCCCAGCACCATCTTGAATCAGTTGTAAATGTTGTAAATGAAGCCTAGCATAAGCTACGCTAGTTAGCAAACCTAGCACGTTTAAAATGTAGCCTGTGTGCATGTAGCATTCAAGCTAGAAGCATCGAAGGCTAGAGGTTAGCACATAGCATCTTTTGGTTTTGAATGCACCGTTTGAAAGTGACATAATCTCCTTATATCTAACTTTAACTCACACCAGTGGGTCCCTTCCCCTTTTCTTTTCTCATTACTTTACGGATAATTATTGGACTAATTAAAACTACTTTTATTGATTTTGATGACATCCTGGAATGTTGATCATTGTCTAATTGTTTTAATCTTAAACTTTAATTAAATTTCATAAATTATTACAGTTTGGCATACACTCATACAGACACTGATGGATTAAAGCAATACAAAAGACTGAGTGTTCGATAAGACCTTACAGGAGCTCACCTGGTGCGCTCAGACGGTGGACCCTACCACTGAGCTCTGACTGAATCAACCCAACTCATCACTGAGCCTAGTGAATAAGTGTATTAACCAATCCAGTTAGTGAAACCCCAAAGGGAATTTAGGGTATTTTCAATACTTATGTCACTTGTTTTTTCCCTTAAAACAGCAAAACCAAGCACCTAGATGTATTGACCCAATAGCACCACCACTTTGTCAACCCTGTTAAGTGTCCTAACATTACAAGAAAACCCTATACTCTCTTCTACTCTTTCTCAGTTTCCTCTTCTGATTTGACTACTGCTATTCTAGGATTGTACCTGTGAAAATCACAAAAGCAGGGAACTGTAGGAACGTAACATATGTAATGTAACAACTGGTGAAATGTGAAGTCTGAGGTTCGAAGGCGTCTGACTCTCACTGTACCTTCGCTTTTCGTGCCGGGATCCTATCAAACCAAGGCTAAAACAGGTCAACCAAAAAACTGCCCATCAAAATTTGAAGACACGACTAGAAGTGTTTCACTTGGTGTACAGTTGTCAACCGTACTCCGGAGGAACTTTTAAATAACAATCACAGTCCTGGTACTGAGAAATCCCCATTTCACAACCCTTTATTTAGGAGCACCCTTCTAAATCAAACTTCATTTTTAAAAAAAATGTAAAAGTGGGGAGAAGAAATTTGGTATTGAACTCATTCTGCCACCAGAAATGCTGATTTGTTTTTGTTTCCTCAGCTTAACACTTGCTATAACCTTTCCTTACCAAAAAAAACAGAATCTCTTCTTATAGGAAAGTGGAAGCTTACCATTACTACTCTATCCCTTGCTCTATGTGTTGTTTTTCTCTTCTGCCTCTGTTCTCTAGCTGTGCTAACTGTATGTACATTAGCTCTTCCCACTATTGTGGTTTTAGAACCCATCAAAACATCTCTCGCACCACAGACCACGTCAGTCACTGGGAAAATCTACAGACATGGCTAAGTGTTAAAACTGACAGCCTCCTACCTAAAGCCAACAAACACTAAAGCACCAGACATAGAAACAGCTGGATGCCAAGTTAACAAGCTTTATAAGACAAGACCCAAGTCAGTGCTACAGTCCCAATGAACTGTCCAAGATCACTGGCTTCTTACGTCACATACTACTTGTCGCCCTCAAGCTGAGCGTCAGGCATGCCGCCTATCTCCAGCAGGGACTGACACGTGCACAATGATGCATCAAGCAGCTGGAACTGGAAGCCCAGGAGCAACGGAAAGGGGGTAAAGGCAAGACAAAGTGGAAATCACCAGGCTGCAAGAAACCATATGGCAGGTACTATGCAAAAAAGAGAACAAGGCAAGGCAGACTACGTTGATCTCTCTGACAGGCTGCAGTATGCAGAACAGCTACTAGAAAAGTAGCTAGGCTAGTACCAAGGCTGACTACAGGGAGAAAAATGGCAGAAATAAAGCACTCGAAATTCACCTGGACAAGGCAAGGAATAAGATCAGCCACCTCATGCAACAGCTGGACTATATTAAAGAACTCCAGGTTTAAAGTGAATCAGGAAACGCATTCTGGGGGTTGTGTAACTGCATTCTTCCTCATTCAAGGGGTTGCTTGCTGACTTTCACCGTTTGAGTGGGAATGTGAAATGCTTTTCTCTTGTGCAAGGAAGTTGCTTTGCAGATTTACAGTACACCATCTGAGTTGGAGGTGTGAAACCGTTTCTTTCCTTGTTTGCTGATGTCATGCACTGTCTCTTCCTTGTTCAATAGTTTGCTGATTTGCACCATTTGAGGTTGCGGTTGGTGAAAGCCATCTGGGTTCCCTCATTTGACCAGGTCACGTTTCCACCTGCTTTACACCACTGCCACAGAAAGAGACAACATTATCAGCATGGCACAACAGATTCACGGCCCCCTTTGAGGTGGCCTGCTAGTCCCTACATATCACCCTTTGCTCAGTGAGGTTCCCGTTGCGAAGATCAGTGGGCACTGAAACAAAAAGACCGAGAGAGAGAACAGGCACATGCAAGACACGAACAACAACTCCATCTCTGAGTCATGGTGCAGGATTTAATTCATTTTGGCAAAGTTGGATTAGGGGCACTTAAGCGTAGGGATGCATTGATTGGGGCGGTACCTAGATTGAGAGCTAGACGTTTGGTTAGCTTCTGATAGAGCTTCTGATAGAGAAGAAAGAAAAACCAGAGAGAAAATAAAACACAGGAAAAGGAAAAGAGCCACAAGAACACAGAGAGGTTAAGACAGCAAAACTAGTGTCACATGTGTGAAACACCTCCTTTCTAGAGGTTGGGCCTAGCAGTGAAGCAGAAGAGGGTGATTAGGTATAAAGTAAATATAGAAAAAAAACTGTATATACCATTTTAGAATGACCGAACTATGTTAAGATGGTGAAAAGTATAGGACAGTCGATCTGTGTCAGTGGTTTGTTCTTCCCCCTTTTCCTGCCAGTTTGGAAAAACTTTTCCATCATTATTCTTATCAGTTTTTGAGGGGTCGAAGCATGGTGATGTCTTTGTTCATGAGTTCCCTTTAAATTTGACCAGCTTTGGCTTGAGCTGGGTCGAGCTGTGCACGAGCTTGCAGACACCCCGAATGGCGTAGAGCCGTGCAATTAATGTGGGAGCACTAATACCGCTCATCTTATTTTCTCCCCATCCCCGATGCTTCCCTCTTCCCGCTCCATCATAACACCATACAGGTAGGGCTTTGGGGTGCGGGGGTGTTGCTGGGATGCAGGGGAGGTTTTCCTTTCCTGTCTCCTTGTGACCACCTGCATCTCAATTTTATATCACATTTTAGACACTCTCATTACTTACTGTCATGTTACACATACATATAGGGCCTTGGGGGTGGGCACACTGAATGGCGTCCAGAGGGCGGGCTGTTTAATCAGCCTTACCTCTGGTGCCAGTGCCCACTTCCCAATTTTAAGTGGCACGTAGACATTTAGGGTTCTTGTGAGGGGCAGAGCTGACACGAGCTGCCGGAGGGTGGTTAGTGTCTTGCCCCTCCCTTGTTTTAAAGCACTTTAGAACAACACACACCAACACTACATTAGAGCGGGAGGAGCGAAGCAGGGGTCTTCCTTTTTTCTACACCCCCGTTCTCTATCCGCGGTCCAGGGCCGGGGGCTGAGAGGAGGAGCTGGCCGTTCGGTCGGGGTCTGGGCTGGTGGTCCTTTCCGCTGCTGCGGGGACCGGGGGGGTCTTTCTGTCCCCACGGCGGAGGGAAGTGGGTATATGGGGAGTGTGAGTGTGTATATTGTCTATTTTTGTGTGTCTACATGTGTGAGTGTGTGAATATTTGTTTGTATGTATGAGGGTGGGAATATATGTTTGTGTATGTGTGTGTCTGGCTGTCTACGTTTAGGTGTCAGGTCAGGTCCTAGACTCCACCTCTCTCAACATCCCAGGCCCCCCCTGCTCTGCCACCACACACAGCTGTGGGGTGCCCCCGGCCGCTGGTGGGTTGTTGGTTTCTCGCTTCGGGGCGGGGCGCTCGGGTGAGCGCTGGCTCACTCGCGGCGATCGCTGGGCGGGATCTGGCTCTCCTGGCTTGGCGAGGCACCGGCTTGTGGATGGGGGGGGCCCTGGGAGCTCTGAACCCAGGAACCGGACTGCCTCGGAGTGGATGACCACCGGCGGAGCCTGCGGTCCTGTCACCACGGCACCCTGGGGCGTCTGCACTGGGGCTGCTAGATGACCCCCCTCTGGGCTCTCCGCTGCCCCTTTCGGGGTGGGGGGGGCTGTCCCTGCGGTGGTTCTCCTGAGACTCCTGTGCTCTGGGGGGCCTCTGGATGTCTGGGACCCGTGTCTCCGCCGTATCTGCTCCATGCCTCGCGGGATGGGACTGTGGTCCCCCACACACACTATTAAACATTTACATGGAGGAACCCTATGAAAACAAGCGCGCTCACACACACAGGTGTGCACACAAACATTCACACTGGTGTACAAACAGGTGCTCACACACACACTGTCTTTGCTGTTGCTTCAAAACAAAATGTTTATTTCAAAATATTTTATTATGTGCGCGGCTCAACAGATTTTGGGACTTGTGGTTTGCCGCGAGTCGTGCAGGTGTTGGTTGTGGCTGCGGTTTTTCTGCTGTTGTTTTTTCTCTTTTTCTTCGGCAGGTGCGGAAGCGAATTTTGACTATATTCTCTCCCCCCTCTCACCCCCCCCTTTCTTTTTTTTTTTTTTCTCTCTTTCCCCCCCTTTTTTTTTTTTTTTTTTTTACTCTCTCTTCTCTTTTTTTGGTCCCCGGTCTTGTCTGTTATAATATGGGAAACAAACTAAATAAATAAATAAATAAATAAATAAATATTAAAAAAAAAAAAAAAAAAAAAAAAAATGGCTGTGAATGATGATAGAACAGCTACACATACTCTCTGCTATGTGTTATCTGTGATACTGACAGGCCGGGAAAAAAAAAAAAAAAAAAAAAAAACTAATACCGCTCATCTCTCCCCGCTGAGAAAGCTCGGCCAATTTAGCTCTTTCGAGGCCTCCTGCTGTAAGAGGTTACAGCATCACCCGGGAACCGGCATGCACTTTACCACTGCACCACTCGGAAGCCCTAGGGTCTCATTTCTAGATGGAAATCAATATCTCATAGATAAGCCCAAGCAGACATCTTGGCTGCCTGGCCAATGCGGCGTGAATTTGTCAATGTTCCTGGCGAGCTTGTCGAGGTCTTTGAGGTCTACGCGGTGCAATGCTCTGTGGCTGGAGGGCGCAGCTTCCCGGTGTTTTGCCATGAGGTATAGGGTTCTTTGAAGGGAGCTGGGGGATGCTTTGGCCCTGCCCCGCCCCGTCACTTTGTCCACTACGTGTTGGTCCAAGAACAAGGGACCTAGTCCTGCTCAGCAGGGGTGAGATGGGTGCCAGTCATTTCCTTGACAGATTAGTCAAGGCACCATTCATAGGCAGGCCAGCTTCTTTTGGCCCCAGAACAAAGAACATACAATGCTTTAGGGACACAGAATGTTAATCAGTTAAAGTATGCCAGTAGGGCAAATATAAAATTATATGTATGTGGTAAAATAGAATGTGTGATCTTTGTGTTGTGTTCAACATGTTTATCATAAAGTTAAGGAGTGCAATCAATCTGTATAACCCTTGTTATAGATAAAGGTATGAATGGGTATGCAAGACATGGGATGTTTGGTATCAAATGAAAGCTCCGTGTATTCAATGAATGTTGATGTGTTTGTCATATGAATGGGATTCATGTTTATTTACTTTGTCTTAGTTACTAAAACTCCACTGAGGTGGCCTCCCATGTGACAGACCAGACCATAGGTTAATATGGTCTGTGCAGTTAATAGCCTGTGCAGTTTATGTTGCATTAATTAGTGTTAAATGGACAAACATCCCACTTTTCTTATTCCACTCAAGCTTAGAAATACAGGGACTGGTGTATTCCTCTGGCGGGCTTATATGCCTCCACTGCTCCAGCAGACATGCTCAGATTAGAAATTAGTGAAATGGGAGACAAATTTGGTACATGTATACTCCAGCAGTAACACCACTCTTACCATCCACTTTATTACAAACATGTTGACCTGAAAAATTAGAATGGAGAAAAACCTCAGTGACCTCAATCATGGTAATGCTTGGTCTCAGTCAGTTTCAGTATTTCAGAAGCATCACTGGCTGAGTGGGTAATTGCATAAATTTCAATGTGTTGAAATTTTACTTCCTCTCTTTTTATTGTTAAATTGAACCCTTGTCATACTGAGTGTTTTTTCATAAGAGGTCAAGTATGGCCAAGCCTGCAAGCTAGCCGGAGCTTAGCAATCAACAGAGTGTGTAAAAAAATCCCAAACCATATGATGAAGCTGGTCATATGTGTAAATAAGATGAGTTATTAGTATTAGTGAAATTTCAGGTTTCAAATAGGAAGTCATCATCACAATTTAGCTTTTCCTGTGTGTCTTGTAGCTCTCGGAGAATCAAGGAGAAACAAGATGAAATGTAGTTGCAAGCAACAACGAGCGGGGCCAAGCACCCTGCGCCATTGCCACCCAGGCACACCAAACAACCTGTTTGTCTTTTGAGCGTGTTTAAACCTGCAAAAAGCCATTGCCACCCCGGTGCACCACACGACAAGTCACACAATATTTGTCGTGTGTGTGTGTGTGTGTGTGCTCTTGTGTGTGCAAACATTATTTTATCTCCTGATTCATCGCTCATATACTATTCTATTTAGACTGAAATATAAGTATAAACAGTAATAAAACACAAACCACACACCAGTTTACAGGATTTATATTCTGATTAAAACTGATTTGTTTGTGATAATGTCATTTAATCAAAATAAACTGCAGGGATGTCCCGGAGAAACCAGAGTACCCAGACGAAACCCACCAAGCACGGGAAGAACAGAAAGAAACTGTACGCACAAGGCTCTGAGGTGGGACTCGAACCCCCGACCCTCAGTGGTTAAGGAATTAGACTACAATTCGGAAGGTCCCAGGTTCAAATCCCACAACCACCAAGTGTAAAACTTTTGAACGGTAGTGTACATGTGTCTGTTAACTACAGTTGCAGTTAACTAGTTAATCTTGAATATATAGAATTGAATGAAATATATATGAATAAATATACTGTGTGGCATCAATTCAATTCAATTCAATTTTATTTGTATAGCGCTTTTAGCAATTTTCATTGCCGCAAAGCAGCTTTACATAGTCAAAAGAATTATTTAGGTTTGTATGAAGTGTGAGTTTGTATGGATCAAAATGGTCAGTTTGTCCCTGGTGAGCAAGCCGAGGGCGACAGTGGCAAGGAAAAACTCCCTGAGATGGTAAAAGGAAGAAACCTTGAGAGGAACCAGACTCAACAGGGAACCCATCCTCATTTGGGTAAAACAGAGAGCAGTAAATGATCTTCATTTATACAGTGTGTAGGGTGGCAGGCAGTTTAGCATAACAGTTGATGTTAATATGGAGTCCAGGTAGTTTTTGAAGACTCTAGGTAGACTTGTAGGAAGTTCCAGTCCTAAACTAACGAACTGTCAAGTCCCCAGAGAAACAGTTGCCAACACCAGTCGAGGCCAGAACCATTTTCTAGGTAGAGAGACTCATTCCCAGACACCAGACGCATCCCAGAGAGACACACGGGGCATCCATGTGACGAGATCTTCAGCCAGAAGCGGGGCACCAGGATGGGTCAGACAGGTCCGGAGGGCAGAGGGAGTCTGGATCACTGGCAGCTCAGGAACGACATGTGTAGCTCGACAGAGAGAGAGAGAAAGAGTGAAAGTGGGGACAGGAGGAGAGAGGAAAAAGAAAGAGGGGGGGAAAGAGAAGAAGAGGAGAGATGGCAGTTAGGTATGGTCACAGTCACACAATGTATAATGTGAATGTATATTAACTGTAGAGTGCAAGCAGAGACTCCGGCAGGACTAACTATGACAGCATAACTAAAAGGGAGAGCCAGAAGGAAACACAAACATGAGGGCTTCCTGAGATGTAAAGCAAACAATCACCTCACCGTCAGCAAACCTGAGTGATCAATGAGAGTGAGGAAGACAGCATCCAAACATACCAGTTCACCATAATACTCTACGTCCATGAGTCCCCCAGATCTGCTCCTTTACCTATGGAAAATCTATTTATAAAAATGCTTGGCTAAATAAATAGGTTTTTAGCCTGGACTTAAACACTGAGACTGTGTCTGAGTCCCGAACACTATTTGGAAGACTATTCCATAACTTTGGGGCTTTGTAAGAAAAAGCTCTGCCCCCAGCTGTATTTTTCATAATACGCGGTACTGACAAGCAGCCTGCATCCTTTGATCGAAGTAGGCGTGGCGGATCGTAAGACACTAGCAGTTCGCTCAGGTACTGCGGCGCGAGACCATTTAATGCTTTATATGTCAAGAGTAGTATTTTGAAATCAATGCGAAATTTCACAGGGAGCCAATGGAGTGAAGATAAGATAGGGGTGATGTGCTCATATCTTCTGGTTCTGGTGAGGACTCTCGCTGCTGCATTCTGGACTAGCTGAAGCTTATTTATGCATCTAGCTGAACAACCAGACAGTAAGGCATTACAATAGTCCAACCTAGAGGTGATAAAAGCATGAACTAGTTTTTCTGCGTCGTTTAGCGACAATAAATTTCTTATTCTGGCAATATTTCTGAGGTGAAAGAATGCTATCCTGGTAATATTATCTACATGTGCTTCAAATGAAAGGCTGGAATCAATAATCACACCAAGGTCTTTTACTGTTGCATTTGATGGAACAGAAAGGCCATCTAAAGTTACGGTGTGATCTAAAATTTTACTCCTAGCTGTATGCGGTCCTATGACTAGAACTTCTGTCTTATCCGGATTTAGCAGAAGGAAGTTAATTAGCATCCAATTTCTTATGTCCTGCACACATTGCTCAATTTTAGTAAGCTGTTTTTTCTCATCAGGTTTTGCTGAGACATATAACTGTGTATCGTCGGCATAACAATGAAAACTAATACCATGCTTACGGATTATGTTGCCCAGAGGAAGCATGTAAAGGGAAAAAAGCAGTGGACCTAAAACTGAACCCTGCGGAACGCCAAACTCCACTAGAGAACATGCAGAATAATCACCATTTAAGTCTACATACTGATAACGATGGGTCAGATAGGATCTGAGCCAGGAGAGGGCTGTACCCTTAATTCCCACTACATTTTCTAATCTGTGAAGAAGAATAGCGTGATCAACAGTGTCAAAAGCTGCACTAAGGTCAAGTAATACAAGCATAGTTACACAACCCTGATCAGAGGCCAATAGAATGTCATTTACTACTTTAACGAGCGCTGTCTCTGTACTGTGATGAGGCCTAAATCCTGACTGATACAGTTCATGTATGCCATTTCTATTTATATATAAGCATAGCTGCTCCGCTACTATCTTTTCCAGGATCTTAGAGATAAAGGGGAGGTTTGATATTGGTCTGTAACTGGACAGCTGACACGGGTCGAGGTCAGGTTTCTTAATTATTGGTTTGATAACTGCTAATTTAAAAGATTTTGGAACATAACCAATGCTGAGTGAAGAATTAATTATTCTCAACAGGGGTTCTATTATTGCTGGTACTATCTGTTTAAGAAAATGTGTCGGTACAGGATCTAATATACAGGTTGATGAATTTGCAGAAGAGATGAGTGAAATTAGTTCATTCTCTTCAAGGGGAGTAAAGTATTCTAGGTTCTGGTCTGACATGGCTAGATTAACATCTGCATCAATTACATTGTTCGGTTTCAAAACCTCAATTTTATGCCTAATATTTACAATTTTATTATTGAAAAAGTTCATGAAGTCCTCACTATTGCATGATGTTGTTGTGGAGATTTCTGCAGTGGTCTTATTTCTGGTTAATTTGGCTACAGCATTAAATAAGAATCTAGGATTATTTTTGTTATTTTCTATAAGAGTGGAGAGATATGTTGATCTAGCTACACTAAGAGCTTTTCTATAGTTCAGGATGCTCTCCTTCCATGCTATTTGAAATACTAGTAATTTAGTTTGACGCCATTTACGTTCTAATTTCCGAGCGGCCTGTTTTAAAGTGCGCGTGTGATCGTTATACCAGGGAGCAAGTTTTTTATCTCTAATAGTTTTTCTTTTGACTGGAGCTACATTATCTAGGGTATAGCGAAATGTCGACTCTAAATATTCAGTCGCCTGATCGAGTTCTGTGGGGTCAGACGGTGATCTAATCGAAGTTGGGAACTCTGGGAGATTACTGATAAAACTCTGTTTGGTAGTTGATGTGAATGTACGTTTCATACGGTAGCGCGGCGCTGTGTGTACATTATTATTGTGACACACTTGAATTGAGACAAGATGATGTCACTGAACATGATGTCACACGGAAAGTTATTAAACACTTTTTAGTGTAAGTTTAAGGCATCGTCACGGCTGACTTGTTTGAGATATCAAAAATTCTTCCACAATTTTGCATCCTCAATGTCTTTAGATCACATCGGCCCAGTTTGTTGACGATCGTATAAATTCCCTAGGAGGAATATATCAAAATCCATCACGGCAAACGACCCAAAATAACTGACATCCTGTTGAGTCCATCACATGCATGCGAAAGTTGTTCGGCTCAGTGAGCTCTAAATGTGTATCAATTTTCGTGTGCCTACTTGCAAGTGTGTATTAGCTATGCAGCAAAATCTCGTGTGAGCCACATGGGCACACGACTCTCAGACATCCAATAGCAGCAGATTCCAACCTGTCTGCCAATTTTCATGAGAGCATTTTCACTGCTGCCAACCAGGTTTACATTGTACACTTATGCTTGAGCCCTTTTCTAAATTTTCAGACAGCTCTTGTCTGACATTATGGCCCCCTGATAATTGGCTTTGTCAGCTAGTCACGTAGAGGCACTGCAAACTCAGTGATGCACACTGATGTCAGATAAGATGAGTTGTTATACAGTATGAATTAGAGGCTAGCAGCAGGTAGTAATAAACTTTTTTTCTGCTCAGTATATTGCGTATATTTATTTGAAGAGACAGCCATTACTAAATAAAAGTAAGTGTAGATTTTATCAGGTCTATATGGCCAACCATGCCCCTTAGTAGACCAGTGCTACCACAAAGTTAAAACCACACAATTGTGTAAAAAACAGGTGTCAAACCCCGAAAACCATGTGGCCCATGCAAGACTGCAAAAATACTTCATACTACAGTAAACTGACCCATATTAACTGTATGTAAAAACTGTAGTCATAATAGTAACTGTCCCAGTTACAAAATAATTGCCATTGTTGTTCCAAAAGTATTGGAACAATAACGGCAGTTATTTTGTCAGTCTAAAATGTTTTCACATTAAGATTTTTCTTCACTGGAACTAAGGATGTATGACAGTATAAAAGTTTGCACACTTGATGAAGAACATTTGTCCAAATTTTTCCTGTTTTCTGCAAAGTTTGGTAAGATTTGAAAAATAATTTTAAAATAAAATGTAAAAATTAATATTAATTTATTATACATTATGCTGTTTATATAGTGCCCCCCCTCCCATATAGCGAAGAAGCTATATAACAATATAGAAGCGAAGAGAAAATGGAAAGTCACACAGGAAAAAAGAGATTCTTTTTTTATAATTAAATATTTAATATGTAACATGGTTATATAGAATGCCATAATATACTGTTTTTTTAATCTAAGATTTATACTTTAAAAACTATATGGGTTCAACATTAACAAATCTAAATACATAATTACAAAAATTTCAAAAATAAACAAAGAAGAGGCACAAATATAATAATGAAATATAATTAATTGTTATATAATAATTAATTATAATATTATAAAGAAAAAAAATCAATTCATTTCTTTCTTTTTTTTATTTTGCACGATACACTAAATACTAACTCCAGAACACAATCTTATTCTAAAAACAGCTTCCTGGACACAGAGTCACATATGCAAAACCTGTAGAATTTTCATTCCAAGTTGATTTAAAAAAATGTATACCTTGAAAACTAAATAACACACTATCATACACTGCTCGACCACCTTTAATTACAGTTTGTGTGTGAAAATTATTTCTCATGCTCACAGAAATTTTTTTTACAGCTCGAGTCCTGGAATATGGCCGTACCATCGGGAAAGAAAAAGTGCATTGATGGGATAACTCGATCAGTTATTACATTTATATATGTAAAAAAAATCCCAAGAGTGATTTTTAAATGATTTTTTTGATCACATTAGCTTTTAAGCACATACTATACATTCTAGGCAGGTAGTCCTGCCTGCAAACAAACGTTTGCAATTGGAGAAAAAGTGTATTAATTACATTTCTCATTTCTGATGAACAAGAAACTGTGATTTAACACTCCTGTGATATTGTCTTTAAACAATAGAACTTTAAAAATTTGTATTTTTTATTATTATTTATTTAAGTAATTGTATTTAGTGAATGTGGTACAAAATTTTCCACCCACTACCACACTGGTTAACTGACTTCATTTTATTGCCACAAAACACTGCTGAGCCGAGACCTGATCAAGTGAAGCAAACGTCATTCGGAATTTTCTTTTGCCGACCACACTTCTTCTACAAAGTTGATGGTTCACCACTGTCCTACCACTGTCTTAATAATGCATCTGACTGTTCTTAACCTACTTTCTGTAATTTCCTTAGTTGTTTTTCTTTGCTCGAGGCAGGCTTGTCTGAAATTGTGCTTTTTGTTTTATTTTATTTTATTTTTATTTTTTTTCATTCAGGCAGTGTACCATAAAAAAAACACTTTTAAAGAAGGGTTTATAAAAGGGATTCTATGATATGTATCCCTTGAGACAGTGCCGGTCCCAAGTGGGATAAAATGGGAGGGTTGCGTCAGGAAGGGCATCCGGCGTAAAACCTGTGCCAAGTTGTTGTGCGGACTGGATATTCCGCTGTGGCGACCCCTTGCCGGGAGCAGCCGAAAGACCAACAGCAACATATAATATGATATGATAGAATCCAGTTCATTTTTACAAAGTAAATGTATTAATTATACTGTGTTATTATTAGGGCCCAAGCACTATGACACCAGCCCTATGTCGTCATAGTATGTGATGTCCCTCTTGTCCTTCTAAAAAAAAAAAAAAGTTTTTATCAATCTGGGCTTTTCGGCGGTCTTAACATGCTCAAAAAGTCATGAAAATCGGCAGACAGGTTGAAATCTGCTGCTATTAAAATTTACCCATTAAGCGACATCATTGCATCCGGGGCTTTTTGACGGTTTTGACATAAATTTTCCCCCTATTTTAAAACCATGTTTTATCATGTTAATCATACTGGTATTAGTATGTCCCTTTCAAGTGCATGCGCCCACTGTCTTTCTGGTGTGCCCGGAAGAGGGGATGGCACAAGGTGCTTGGGCCCGCTCATTGTTGCTTGCAACTTTATTTCTTCTTCTTCTTCTTATTATTATTATTATTATCGTTGTAAAAGAAATTATGTACATGAATGTATATTTATTTATGTATAACAAAATCCCCAAAGCACAACCCACTGTGGTGCTGCTGATTCGAAGCTGTTAATCTTCATTCCGTGACCTGCGAGTGTGTGTGTAATTGTAACCAAGCTCCCTGCACACGAGCACACACAGAAGAGGATCAGAGATCAGCCTCAAGCTTACTAAAGAGTCCAGCATAAAAGGAATGCCACTAAAAATAGTTAAGAAAAATGGCATGTATAAAATGATCAGCGTAAACATGGCGACGGTTAGCACCAGCATGCCTGGCTTCCTGTCTGTGGGCTGGCTGTCATCATTAGGTGCTTTCCAAGTTAATAAATATGTGACTGCGCACACAATTACAGGCAACACACATACAAACATACTTACTACACTACGAATTTCAAATAGAAACTGGCATCCAATTGATAGCAGTAACACAAGGATGCAGAAGGTAATGGAGCAGGGAGGGGAGAAAACTTTGGAAAGTGTCGGATATTGTTGGGAAATATTTTCTATTGCCACCATCTGGTGAAGCAAATGTCCACAAAGCCTGACCCCGAACAAAAGTGTAAAAATCAGCTCGCACGGTTTAGGATCTTCTTCGAACATGTATGGTACGAAGACTGTAATCAGAATCAGCTCCAGCAGATCACTGACGAGAAGGAACATGACGATGGCTGAGATTCGAACTTGGCACTTCTGATGGTGGTACAGAACACTGAGAGCCCAAAGCAGAGCTGGAAACCCCACACACACACTAGTGATGAGGAAGATGGTCAGGCGGATAATTTTGATGTTCGTGTCATCACTTCTTGAATGCCAGTTGAAAGACCAGTGCATTATGTGGAATGTTGTATGTAACTGTAAAAGAACCGATTAATAAAAAAGTTCTTGAATTAACAGAAATGTGTACAAATTGTTTGAGAGAGAAAAATAAAAGAAGAAAAAACACAAACCATGCTATCAATCAAATTATTGTCTTATAGTAGCGTGTCTCATCAAGACCTTAACTCTTAATAGGTTTTTATAGAATTTATCGAAAGCATTAAAAAGTTTGACTTATCATAATTGTCTTTTTCAACATACCACAAAGGGAAATCTAGCTCAGCCTTAACCAGAAAGATGATTGCAGACCACACAAACCTTCACGTAACTTCTGAACTCTAAAACATGAAATACATATTTTGCACTTTTAAAAAAACATTTAAATACACATACATTTTGTTACATCAGTTTTTCATTGCAGAAAAGTCTTCAGATGGCTTTTTATAGTATGGTCAGGAAATGAGCACCTGACAGGAAACGATCTAGCACTTGTTCATTTTAAATAATATGCAATATACCGTAAGCAGAATATACTGTAATCAACAGCCTGGTAAATCTATCCACTACTGTATATAATCTAGAAACAATATTTTTATATTATTTTTGTTTTTTTATTTATTACACCAAACACTCAGATTTGCTTCGTACATTGGTATTCTAAACACCTTTGTGTTTTTATGTATTTTTTTTTATTATTAAAGAAAAAAAGGAGTACCATTATTTTTTTTAAGTCAATGTAAACATGTCAATGTCCTGAAAACATTACTCACTCACTCATCTTCTATTATTAATTATTTTCTCTTTACTGAAAGTTTGGGAGAAAAAAATAATTTATATTTTAATTAATAAATTTAAAAAATATATATTAATTACCTAAAAAAATCAAAAACAAATTGTGATTATAAAAGTTTATAATCAGTGATGAAAAAAGATTATAAAGGTGATGAAATAATGTATTGAGACACATTCCAGAATAAAATCATTAGTTAGGCAATTAAAATGCATCAAAACATCAATCAGTAATATGAAAGAACTTACAGTTTTCTGTAAATATGAGGTGTGTCTGTTCCAGGAATTTCCAAACGTAACCTTAATATTTAATTCAAAAAAGAAGAAAATTTAACAGTTAACGTCCGCAGGAGTGTGAGCAAGCGAGGAGAAAACCAAGAAAGAGACAATGTCATGCTGTTGAACCACACACATATACGGTATATAAACAGTATACCCTGTTTGTGTGTGGTTGCATGCACAGACCTGTGATAAAATGTATGCACCAAAAATTTTTACTCTTTTGAGCATGTTAAGATTCAGCAAGTAATACATCATTAACAAATTGTTGACTTTCCTTTAGATCTTCGAACAATACGAAGACATCATAATCAATACTTTTCTTTAAATGCAACTATAACAAGAAAAAAGAGGGATTTCAAGATTCCCAGATACTATACTCAGCAAAAAAAGAAACGTCCCCTTTTCAGGACTGTGTATTTCAACAATAATGTTGTAAAAATCCAAATAACTTTACAATTCTTCATTGTAAAGGGTTTAAACAATGTTTTCCATGCATGTTCAATTAACCATAATCAATTAATTAACATGCACCTGTGGAATGGTCGTTAAGACCTTAACAGCTTACAGAACGAAGACATTTAAGGTCACAGTTCTAAAAACGCAGGACACTAAAGAGTCTTGTCTACCGACTGTGAAAAACACCCAAAGAAAGATGCCCAGGGTCCCTGCCCATCTGCGTGAACGTGCATTAGGCATGCTACAGGGAGACAGGAAGGACAGCTGATCATCCTCGCAGTGGAAGACCACGTGTAACAACACCTGCACAGGATCGGTACATCCGAATATCACACCTGCGTGACAGGTACAGGATGGCCACAACAACTGCCCGAGTCACACCAGGAACACACAATCCCTCCATCAGTGCTCAGACTGTCCGCAATAGGCAGTCCATGAGGAGGAGATGCACTGCAGTACTTCAAGCAGCTGGTGGCCACACCAGATACTGACTGGTACTTTTGATTTTGAGCCTCCCTTCATTCAGGGAAACATTGTGAAACATTTTTAGTTTATGTCTTATGGTGTTGACTCTTCTAGTGTTCATACAAATATTTACACATTAAGTTTACTGAAAGTAAAAACAGTTGAAAGTCAGAGGACGTTTTTCTTTTCTTTTTTTTTTGCTGAGTATATATACGTACCTATAGTCCATATTTAGACTTATTTTAAAATATACATATATAGTGGAAATTGTTTTAATTTTGTAATGTAAGTCATAAAGTGAAACTCATTTTAGATTTATTACATGGCAAGTGAAATATTGTTTTAATTTTTATGATTATGACATACAGATCATGGAAATCTAGTATCTCTAAATATTTAAACATTTTCTTATTTTAAAAAATAATAATCATTTATATATCTTTTAATTATATATATATATATATATATATATATATATATATATATATATATATTTATTTTTTTTTTTTTTAAGAATACAGGCAGCATGGTGGCTAGTGGGAAGCACTGTCACACCTCCATGGTACGGTTTCAGATCTCGTCAAAAATAATACCTAACAAGCTTTCGTCAAACTCAATCTTGCCAGTTTTATTGCCCCTTTTATTGCTTTTTTTTTTTTAATTACCTTTTAGTTGACCTTTGGATGACCTTTAGGATTTTTATGACCTAGAGGTTATATAAAAAATAATTTAATTGTATTTATTTGTTCATATATTTATTGCATTTTTATACGTATTCATTCATTTATTTATTATAATGAATTTGTTTAGTGTGTTTTTTATTTTAAAAATATGCTTGGTGAGGGGACTCAATTTCAAGGTGCTTGTGTTGAATTTATTTATTACCTAAATAATTTTCGGTAGGACTGCGCCTATTATGTCTTTTAAAAAGTTCTCTAACATTAGCGCTGAGGTGACCGTGTGTGTAGTGATTAGTAATAATGGAAGAAACAAAAGTTAAGCCGTGAATTATCACTGCACTTTGTGCCAAGATCATTTTGTCAGGAATAATATGATGAACTGATCCAACAGATCGAATAAAAGTCTAGCTGGTTTTACATATGCTTATATATATACGAGGACCATGTGTTAAAAACCTGGTACTATAGTTTTTTTTTTTTTTTTTAAAGAAAATAAATAAATCTGTTTTCTGTTTGTCATAGCAAGGGTTGTAATGGCATAGGGGTGTTAGTTAACATCCATTATTAGACTAGGATGTAATAAAAGTTTAGCCAGATATGTTTTCATGGGGAGATGGGGATAATGTTTAATAGCATTGTTTAGAAAATGTTTACGCCAAGTGTGTGTGTGTGTGTGTGTGTTTTTAAGCCCATGCATGTGTAACAGATATTATATTTAAATTTAATTTTACTTAAAATCTGTCTTTTTTATAATTACTTCATATTTTGATATTTTACACTCCGGAAATGATTATTTTATTGCTATAATATTCATTTTAATCTTATTGTTTTGCACTTGTGTTAAAATATTCGGTTATGCTTGTGACTGCTAAAAATGGGACACTTTAAGAGTAACCGCTTCTTCCGGTTCCGGCTGCTCTCTTTCAGTTCGCGCGCAGTAAGCGTGGCTAAGAGAGGTAAGTTCTGATGAAGCTCTAGCTAAAAAAAAAAAAAAAACTGTAATTACAGTTGGTTTATTGCAAATAAAATGTATTTTTGTGATAAAATGCAATTTAATTATAAGTATTAATAGAGGCTGTTTAATGCATGTTTTCTTTGGAAGTGACACTGTGTATGTATGTTTGAACTCCATGGCTAAAATTATCTATTTTGACTCAAAGGTCATTTTTTTTCTATTCATTCGGTTTTCAATTCGTTCATAATAACAATAATAATAATAATAATAATAATAAAAATATTCTTTTGGAATGTTTGTTGTCCGGTCTCCTTCAATTCACAACACAACGCAGAGACAAACTGGTCACAAATGGGGTTGTAATAATATCTAGGTAGAGAAACATTCACACAGGGTTAGGAATACCCCTTACAGTTTTAATTTAATGTTTCACTAGACCCTAACATATAAGTTGAGTTAGCTCTCAAAATAGCCAGTAAAGTAAGTTACACAAAGTATTTTCTTCAAAAATCTTAACAAAAACTGATCTGAAGTAAACAGATCAGTAAATGTTCTTGGGTTGTTCTTGAGGGTTTAGTTTTGTTTTGTTTTTTTGTTTTGTTTTTTCATTGTGTCACTAAACCTTCACGCTCGAAAGTTCGGTTAGCTGCCATTGCTAGGTGTAAATATAATGTCATTTTAGAAACTTCTTTTCCTCCTAGGTTTTGTCTTCCACTACAATATTTCCTAACGTAAGTTAAAAGTAATTAGACTGGAATTTTAGCTACACAAATAATTGTTTGTAAAAAATCTAACAACATACTGTATCCGAGTTAGAAGTTGATACTGTTGAATGTTTAGACTTAAACAGTCATTAAACTTAGACAGTCATTAAACTTACACACATGAAATTTATTTTAGGTTCTATTAGTAAATGTTGTGACTAATACTTTTATTTTAGAAACAAAAAAAAAACATCTAACAAAATGTAAAAGAAGTTCTTGATTGTTTAGACATGGTTCCTTTGTCACTATACCTTCACACTTTAAAGATCTGTTAAGCGTCAAGGCTATGTGCATGGATAATGTTTTAGAAACTTTTTAGAAACTTTTCAGAAAACTCTTCTAACACATCATAGGCAATAGTTGATGCTCTTGACGGTTTTGTCTTTGGTTACAATATTTCTTCACCCATAAAAGTTAAAAGGTATTGCATCGAATTTTAGCTATGCAAATGATTTCTTCATTCATAAAAATCAATGTGTATGTGTGTTTGTGAGAATGTAAGAAGAGGGTGGATTTTAAAAAAACAATGCACAATGAGTTGTCAACCTTCTGTTACAAACCTAAGTTAAAGTCAACGTTCTTTATGGTTTTGCCCTGGGCCGCTATGTCTTTACTTTTGAAAGCTCGGGTAACTAAATGTGAATATTACATTTTTATATGCATTGCAATTTAACTACACAGTCTTTGTCGTACACATTAAGCAGCGTTCTTTATTTAAGGGGAATTGTTTGTTTATGTTTCCTCTTTCACTATTGTATGAAAGTTCTGTCAGGGGTAAAAGAGGTGATAGTTAATGGAAGATAAGCGTTTAGGAGCATTTACAACGAGTGAGTGTCCTTGTGCCTGATGTAGTAAAAGCTTGGACAGACAACTTTCAGTTAAAAGGAGATGCTAAACTTCTGTTAGAAACCTTTCTCAAAAATCTAAGGTAAAAGTCAACATTCTTTAGGGTTTTGTCTTGTTTTCCCTGCATCACTATGCCTTTACTTGTGAAAGTTCTGGTAGCTAAATGTGAATGATAAAGTTTATATGCATTGCAATTTTGACTACACAGTCTTTTTTTTCAGAAACTTTTAGCAGCATACTGTATTTGAGGAAATTGTTTACGATATCTGTCGCTAAACCTTCATGTATAAAAGATCTGTTAAGCGCCACGGCTATGTGTTTTTTATAATGTCGTTTTAGAAACTTTTCAGACACATGACCCCTGGGGGGCTCCGTAAAAGTTAATGCACCAGAATTTTAGCTATACAAATTATAAAAAAAAATAAATTAATTAAACAACGCATCTGGGGGGAAAAAAAACTGATGTCCTTTATAATTTTGTCTTGTTTTCTAGTAGGTGTGTCTGCGGTAAAAAAACTTAGCTTGATAATCATCTTAAGGCTGCAGTCAACCCTGTTGCTTGTGCACCTTTTTCCTATCACACTTTTCCCTTCCAGTCAACTTTCCATGAATATGCTGTGTACCCTACTTGTGAAATATACTGGACAACTGACAAGTCAGCAGTCTTCCCTATGACTGTAGTTGTACGTTGTACTAAACTAGAATGGGAGAGACTTGGTATTTATACTGTGTAAATACTAATTTACTCTTAAATTTAAATTACATTTTAAGATACTGGATTCTAAATTCAATGAGCTGTAATAATTAAAATTAAAGCAAAAAAAGCTTGAAATATTTTAGTTTACATAAAGAATCTAGAATGAGGTTTGCTTTTTTAAATTAAAATAACGAAGAAAAGGCTTTCCCACAATATTCATATTTTTGTCATACAGTGGGGCAAAAAAGGATTTTGTCAGCCACCAATTGTTCAAGTTTTCCCACTTAAAAAGATCAGAGAGGCCTGTAATTTATTAACTTTTAGAGACAAAATAAGAAAAAAAAAATCCGGAAAATCATATTGTAGGATTTTTAAAGAATTTATTTACTTTGTTATATATCCTTTGTTGGCAATGACAGAGGTCAAACTTTTTCTGTAATTCTTCACAAGGTTTTCACACACTGTTGCTGGTATTTTGGCCCATTCCTCCATGCAGATCTCCTCTAGAGCAGTGATGTTTTGGGGCTATCACTGGGCAACACAGACTTTCAACTTCCTCCAAAGATTTTCTAAGGGGTTGAGATCTGAAGACTGGCTAGGTCACTCCAGGACCTTAAAATGTTTCTTACGAAGCCACTCCTTCGTTGCCCGGGTGGTGTGTTTGGGATCATTGTCATGCTGAAAGACCCAGCCACGTTTCATCTTCAATGCCCCTGCTGATGGAAGGAGGTTTTTTACTAAAAATCTCACGATATATGGCCCCATTCATAAAGGAAAGCCTTTACTTGAATCAGTCTTCTTGGTCCCTTTGCAGAAAAATAGCCCCAAAGCATGATGTTTCCACCCCCATGCTTCACAGTCGGCATGGTGTTCTTTGGATGCAACTCGGCATTCTTTCTCCTCCAAACACAAGTTTTTGGTTTCATCTTACCATATGACATTCTCCCAGTCCTCTTCTGGAATGTTCCAAATGCTGTCTAGCAAACATCAGACGGGCCTGGACATATCTGGCACAGGATTTGAGTCCCTGGCGGTGCAGTGTGGTACTGATGGTAGCCTTTGTTACTTTGGTCCTAGCTCTCTGCAGGTCATTCACTAGGTCTCCCATGTGGTTCTGTTATATTTATTCAGTTTTTGTGATCATTTTGTCCCCACGGGGTGAGATCTTGCGTGAAGCCCCAGATCGAGGGAGATTATCAGTGGTCTTGTATGTCTTTCATTTTCTAATAATTGCTCCCACAAATTTCTTCACACCAAGCTGCTTACCTATTGCAGATTCAGTCTTCCCAGCCTGGTGCAGATCTACAATTTTTTTTCTGGTGTCCTTTGAAAGCTCTTTGGTCTTGGCCATAGTGGAGTTTGGCGTGTGACAGGTGTATTTTATTTTAATAACAGATGCCATTAATACAGGTAATGAGTGGAGAACAGAGGAGCCTCTTAAAGTTGTTGTTACAGGTCTGTGAGAACCAGAAATCTTGCTTGTTTGTAGGTAAAACCAATACCTATTTTCCACCATAATTTGGAATTGGTAGCTGACTAAATACTTTTTTCCCCCCACTGTACTAGCATGACATACATAATGCCAGTTCTTCCCAAAAAATGTCTTTAAAAATGTATAGCTTATAGAAAACTTGTACTATTTGTCCGTTTGAGGTCACCTCTATACCACTGATAAAATATTGTTTCAGGATGTAAAGGATTATAAAGTTTAAGCTTTTTTTTTTTTTTTTACTAAATTTAATTCATTTAAAGTTCTGTAAATTAATTGATTGTGAGCTTATCGATGCTCTAAGGCTTTTTGTCTTTTTTGTTTCAAGACTTTCCCAAATTCTCATGCAAATTCAACATTAACTGAAGCTTTTGACCTGCATGTACAGAATTTTACGTATTGTGCTTGGCATGATGTGCAAATATACCGCTTAAAGTGCACAATAAAGTGGCCAAAGTTAATGACAATCTTTCAAATAAGTACACTAAAGCTTGGAAAACTCAAGACAAATAAAGACGAGACCAAATATAAAGACTTATTTATTTTATTTTAAAAAAGGGGGGGGGGAGATTCTTTTTTTATTTTATTTGATAATACAAGACTACCAATCCAGAATGAAGAAAATGGTAATAACAAAAAGTGTTCACATCACATTTGTAAATTGGTCGTCAACCTCTTTGTCCATCCCTCTTTTATCCCCTTACAACCCAACCCCCCCAAAAAACAATAGGGGATTTAGGAATCAAAATGAATCTATACAAACTCATTCAATCTGATATATAAGAGTGAAACATGGGGAAACTGCAGATGAAAGGACAAAGTGACAGAAATGGAAGGAATATTCTAACAAAGCAGGAAAAAAAAAAAAAGGTACACCAACACTTTTTTTCTATGGGTAACAAAAGAAAAAAGGAAAGATGAAATTTACAAGAAAAACCTCCTTTATAAACTCACGCGCACACAATGCCAAACAGGAATAAAAAGATGAGAAATACGCAGGCTGTCATTCTGCTCTCTGCATCATTTCTTAAACACTCACTATCCAACACGACTAAAGGACAGAAACCTTTATTTACAGCGTGTGTGACAGAGAGACAGCAAGAGACTGAGACAGAGAGGAAGGGGTTAAAGAAACCACGATTTGGCAGTGCAGGGGTATGTGCGTGTCTGCATGTGTGTTGAAAATAGTTCTAATGCCGCCGTTTCTTCTTGCTGCTTGGAGGTGCAGCGGGTGATCTGCCCTTTCTTTTCCTGTTTGCAGTATCATCGTCCTCATAGTGACTCTCTCGGTCAGCTAGATAGACAGAAAAAATAGGATTAATATATAAATAGGCTTTAGCACTTTGAAGATATCCAAGTGTAAAAGTAGAGCACTCACCTTTTCTGGCCTCTTCCTCCAGTTCATCCCAGTCTTTACCACTTTCCTCTTCACTGCCCAGAGATGCACTGTACTCTGGAATACAGCAATAAACAATGTTTTTATAAGCAAAAATCAAATGTTTAGCAGGGGGGAAAAATGACAATGTTTTCTATACAATGCTGTTTTTTTAATTTTTTTTTTAATGTAGATTAGCATTTGATGTGCTAAAAATGTAATCAATCCTGAATAACAAAAGGTAAACACTAAAATTACAGTTTGAAATTTTATTGACTTTTGTTACATTTAAAATATTTCCTATTTGGTCAGATTATTTTTATGGGACAACTTACCAGAGTCTTCTGTCTCTGAAGAGTAATCTTCATCACTGTCTTCCTCCTCTTCCTCCTCCTCATCA
Source organism: Clarias gariepinus (assembly GCF_024256425.1). Lineage (NCBI taxonomy): Eukaryota > Metazoa > Chordata > Actinopteri > Siluriformes > Clariidae > Clarias > Clarias gariepinus. The sequence goes on from NC_071119.1 coordinate 17,904,341, forward strand.
GCTGAAGGGTTGAACGTCTCATCCTCCTCGGACTCCGAGTCCTCCTCTCCACCGCTTCCCTACGAGCACAACCCTCATGTTAATAGAAAATCCTCCACTGCATTCAGCATGATTTTTTCAGACCATCATACCATCTTTAGTTTAACGATCACCTATCCAAAGAACATATTTAACTTTTGCATACTTTTTTGCTTCCACAGAGCCAAAACTGCTGCTTTCTAAAAGTGACCATTAGAGATCAAAAGAAACATCGTCACCCTTAGTAAATTCGACACCATCACCAAAGAAATTAAAATGGGACACGCCAACTAGATTAATAAACCTATAAGAGAGTCAGCAAACACTGACCTCTGCTGGTCGGAATTGGTTTATAATGTAAATGAGTCATGGCAGTGAAGTCAACACATTGTCAGTAATTAGGACGCAACACTACTGCTATTGCATAAACACTAGATATTCGAAGGGTGAATTTATTCAGTTATGTGATGCGATTCTTTTGTGTGGATTGTGTGTGTACTTTCTTTTGTATGTCCACACATTATATTCTTTTAAAATAAAATTTTAAAAGTATATACAGGTACATGTTCGCATTTGAAGTAGTAAAATGTTGCAGTTCCTCCATAATCCTATAGGTGGTGCACTCTAAACTATTCACACAGGCAGGCAAGCAAAACATCCTGTGCAATATGAGCGAATATCTTTAAAATACTTTAAGAATCACAATTCAAATTGTATTGGTAATCCCTGGTGATTAACTTGGCTTTACTCAACCACTTCTCGCTCACCTCACTTTCAGGGTCGAGGAAGGACCAGCCGCCCTGCTCAAAAAAGCCCTCAGGATCATCAACGATCGTCTTCATGATCTTGGTCCAGTTCAAAGACTGAACTCCTTCTGTGTACTTGATGTCACATGAGCTAGAAGGAAGGGAAAGTGTTAGTTTACCATAGAATGAAGTATATCTAAATAAATATATTAAATCCTTTAATATTCCCATTGTGTCCTAATATCAAGGTGAAAGTATTCACAAAAGCAATGGTGGCAAGTGTATCATCAACTGGTGGGGAACTGTTTTGCTATTGCTAATCTAGAAACTGCATCAAACACTAGAGTCTTTTCTGTTGGTGAGAGCAGAATGCCAGGTCCAATCCAAATTCAGAACACCATTTATCGAAGTGCGCATGTCAAAACAGGACCATTTGCTGGATTTTTCTTTTCTAACACAGAAAAAAACTGCAAAAAAAATAAATAAAAATGTGGCATGAACCGCAACCTAATTTAACACGAATATGTTGTTACAGCGTGATTTGCAATAAACACAAACGCCACAATGTGTAAAAATAAATAAATAAAAACTGAACCTACTTGAGCCACTCTTTAATCGGATCAAGAGAGTTAACCGGCACTGCGTTGATCATCGTTACTTTCTTGTTGTAGTCTTTGTACACGATGACGACGTCAAAGTTCTTTAGATGAAACTGCACACGCTCAAAATGAACAAGTTCCACTTCATCCAGGGTCACTACGAAAGGAGGCTAGAGAGAGAGAGAAAGCTTTCATTACTGGTCTGCAGAACCACATCCAGGCATTTTTTTTTTTATCGACTGTCCATAAATTAGAGGACTAACTGTAATGCAATCACCACCAGTTAAAAAAAATGGACAAGTAACAGCTTATGCGACTTCGTTCGTTAATACAATTAGCTAATAAAGAAAATAAATTAAACCTTAGCTTATAACAATTTGTGATTTATTTATTTATGACATGATGTGCTAGACAGACAGACACTTTTTTTTTCTGGTTCATGATGTTATTCAACGTTTGTTTTACTTGTTGCACACTCACCCATTCAGTCACATTGCAGAGTGCACTAGACGTCGGCTGTAGGAGACAAGTGCTTCTGTAGGGGGCACCCTGGAACCTGCACAAAAAAATCAGTTTGATACCAAGTTACTTACAGGAGGAAGTGTTATATCATCATCCTTGGCTCATGGCTTGTTTGGTCTCCTCACCCCAAGTCTCGGAATGGAACCTCGAATTCAAGCTCCTCCTTAGTAAGAGTCTCTACTTTCTCAATGAAGTTCTTAAAGGCCGACTTGAGTTTGTGTCTCATCTCGCGCTCCATCTGTTCGGCGTACAGGTCATCTCGGTCGTGCATGTGCTGGTGCTTGCCCAAGTCTGTGGTGATCTCGCCCACTTCCGTGTAAAACTGTACATCCGTGTGCCGTTTCTTCCCGAACATGATGGCGTTCTGGAGATTAAAGAAAGACTTAAGTGACTCAAGCCAACCCATGTCATTTAGGCACTGCTCAACCAATGTGGCTTCCACGCTGATTTTTCAGGGTCATCTATTAATTTATCAGCAAAAGCATTGCCATAATAAACTGGAAAAACAGGGTATTTGCTTCTTTGAAAGAACATTTTATATTATATACATATTCCTTTAAAGAATCTGTGTGTGAGAATGAAAAAAATTAATGATGTACCTTGAGGTGAAAATGCAGGACGATGATCATTTCTCCATCACATGGCTGGAATATGGCGTGCTTGATGTTGTTGTACAGAATGTCCACTTTATCACCGCGCACTGATGTGAAACGGAAACCTGTAAAGGGACAGACACACAAACATTAATATGTAAAACATTAAAACACTGGGGGATTTAAAAAAACTATGAAATTATGCAACAATAATGGTCAGTTGTTAACTAAGGACATAGCTCTTGCAAAAAAAAAAAAAACATTAATGTCTTGAGTTGTATTATTTAGAATTACCAAAAATAACAAAAATTAAATAAAATCATGAGAATCATTTGGACGCCTTCAGCACTGCTTCAGGAACGACCATGGAGTTGGAAAGTGATTTTAAACTTTAGAGTGGTAGTAAAGGGATAAGCACACAGAGCTGTGCAACCAATGTTAAGGAAAATAAATAAACCACAAAAGTTGAACAGGCAGGTCAGTGATCAACCACCCAAGCATTTAATCTAATCATGTTGGTAATACAGCACTCCCAAAGTCTTAAGACATGCAACACCCCTGAACATTGCTGATGATTATGAGGATGTAATAAAGCACACAAAAACAGTGCACTTACACTGGAAAATAATATGGATTAAAACTATAGTATGCACAATTATAAAAAAAAAAAAAAATGTAAATAACCTGTGGATTAGATGGCGTTACCGTCTCACAGCTGCAGGACGTCTGATTTAATACTTAGCACACCAACAAAAGTGGAATAGTAATTCATCACTACTGCATCACCAAGGGTCAAGTTTGGACAGAAAGGTGTGATTTAGAAAACATCAAATGCCGTCAAAATCAAATGTCGGGCTAAACTACCGCTAGAAGCCTCAATTAAAACATCCAGAAGCGTGTATGAGCATGAAAGGGGGAAAATAAAAAAAAGTCTAACAGTAAGTGGAGAAAGATGATTTACTGTTAAATTATGAACATTTCTGTTCTTTTGTAACATACAAACCTGGCTATAAAACTCACTCGGAGGATGGAATAATAATTATAGGCCGTCTTATGGACAAAATGCTCTGCTTTTCTATTGAGCTTTAGAGTCATAGGTTTATCCCTAAAAGTTACGAAAATCATGTACAAAGTTGTTGTTTTTTTTTTTAAGTAAAAGTTTCCTCTCACCGTTAGTGTGCGCCTCCAGCGAGCCCTGCATCCTCTTCTGGGCGATGTTGGGCCGGATGTAAAGGTCTTTGAGTTTGGGATTACTGCGGTTCAAGTTGATGACTAGCGAGTCCTGCTTGACGATGCCTTCTTTCTCCTTCTCCTCAGCCTCGCGCATCTTGTAGCGTTTCTGCACCTCCTTGATTATACGGAAGGCATTTTGCAGGTTGGTGGAGGGAACCGACGTGTCGCCTGGAGCCTTCAGGTTGGAGGCACGGTACGTACTGGAAGGAAGCACATAAAATTTTACAATATAATAAAAAAATGTTTATTTAAAAAAAGCTGTTTAATCTTTTTCTCTTATCACAATCACCAAGCAAAAACTTGTTCATTACACGCAAAAAAATGTTTTATAAAATAAATTAAATTTTAATTTTATAAAAAAAAATAATAATAAAAAAAATAAAAATAAAAGAGGGTACGCGTGGCTCCGCCCATATGCCGATCCTGCTGGTCTACCATCAGTCTCACTGTGGTGAATCATTAGACTGGAGATTTTCATTCTTAAATTCATAAATCAGGATACAGATTTTTTTTTTTTTTTTTTTTTGCATTTTACAATTAACTTTACATTTACTTCTTATAGTATGCAATCAATATATATATTTTGGTTTATATTAAATGACCATTCATCGCAAATTCGTATTGTATCTTAGCATTTTTTTCCCCTCCTCTATTAATCTGTTCTTCACTTTATTCTTCTATTCAAGATCTTCAGTTAATTTTTAAAGATTTAGAGATGCTGATTATGTGCATAAACATTTCCTTGAAAAGTGTATTTTCAAAACAATACAAACTTACAACTGAAACGTCCATATTAATAGTGCTGCTTTTAATGTTACAACGTACTTGCTACACAAAATCTGTCCACTAGATGGCTGTACATTTGATGTTTCAGGCGTCATTATAAATGCATCTGATTCGGGATTTCGGTAGCTTTGAGCTCAGCCTGATGTACATGCTTCCCCCCCGGTACCGTTTCTTCAGCCAAACTATTTTTAAACTTAAAAAGAATAAAAGAGAACTGTGAGCTCACATCTCTTTAACAAAGGTGGCCTCAGGGTTGGGGAAGGTGTTGCCCTCGTGCCTCCCCAGAGAGCTGCCAGGCACGAAGAAGTTTATTCTCAAGTAGGTGTAGTCTCCCTCGACTGACATACTGATGTTCTAAATAAACAAAACAGGGGGGGAAAATATATATATTTTGTCATTTGTCAACCTGAAACTGAACAGGACTCAAGTGAGAAAACTTGGCAGGAATGTCACAAGTTACACAATTCGCATCACTACAAATTGATTATTTAAATATGACAAAACCTTTTTACAATGGTTTAGAATTGGTTAAAAATAAATAAATAAATAAAGCTTTTGTTCAGTAAGAAGTCCTTATAATGCTACACTATATAGTTTAAAAAGAAGCTAGCCAGTTCGTGCAGATTTTCTTCAAATTAAATTATGACCTTTTTTCTCAGAAGAGACGCTCTGTAAACAATACCTTAATGGTGGCGATGTGAAAGGGCGTTGCAATGCCGAACACCGGCATGACGACAGTCTCGTATTTCTTGTCGATATAAAGCTTCATATCCCGAATGTCCTTCTCACGCGGCATTTGGGACACGCTCTTGTAGGAGACGTTTGACTTTCTGGCCCTGAGGATGTGAAAAGGTGAGACATTGCTCTGGAATTTATAAAGACAAACTACATGGTCATCAAAAGCTGCACAGAGATTTAACTTAAAAATCCCCAAGCAGTAATTTTTTTTATATTTAGCTCAACGATATAAAGACACATTTCGCTCCTACTTTTGGACCTGCTGTTCGCCCTTCTGTTCTGTTAGACGCCTCTTGGCCTCTTCGTTCATCTGATTGGCCAGTTCCCTCTGATGTGCTCGCCTCTTCTCTTCTGCTGTCATCTCATTCTAAACGTTAAATAAATACATTTTTTATATTTTTACTTATATGATAGTGCTGTGTGCATTTTATTTATTATAAACACACACCGCTTTACACACAAAAAAAAATAAGAAACACAAATCTTACCCTGGTCCTGTCAGCCAAGAGGGCAGCACGAGCTCCTTTACCCAGCAGTTCTTCAGCGTTATCTTCTTCCTCCTCTTCATCCTCCTCATCATCATTCTATAAAGCAGAAATAAGCAATAAATTGTTAAAAAAAAAAAGTGAATTTTGGATGTGATCCCTTTAAAAAAATAAATAAAACAATGTAAAGTTAAATAGGTATACAGTACCGCTGAATCTCCTGCAGTGCTAGAATGTAAAATACTGATGTTACCCCTGTATGTAGTGTAATTTATGTAAGCGCGCTTTCTTTGGTACAAGTACTGTAGGGTAAAAACGGTAATGATTCATCATCCCGAGCCACGTTTTCCTCTAAAGTACTAACAAAATTATATTTTATATGGAAATTAAGCTAAATTTACATTAATATTTATGTTACAAATCAGGAAATTATATCGTTCTTAACAGTATATTGGTACAACGCATAAAAAATTATATATTGCCACAAAAAAAAGGCATAAGTTGGAGGATATTTACGGTTTCCATTACAATTATTAGTTAAGTTCTAAGAAAAAAAATCTGCCAATGACTGAGGCTGCGAACTCTGAACCATGACTTCAAAGTTTTTTGTTTTGTTTTTTTAAGTTACCTTCTTGCATGCAGGGACATTTTGGAAAAACATTCATCCTCTAATTAATGCACGTACCTTGAGGAAAATTCCAACGTTCTTGATCTTCTTTTTCACTGGTGTTAGAATGATGGCTGGGTCCTCCTACAAAATATTAGAAAAGACCCAATTTACACCCAAGCAGGCAGATCGAAACACACTTGCAGGGATTTCTGCATTTCCGCCTGCATTACGATTATGCCGATAACCACAGCAACCGCAAGCTATCGTTAGGCGATAAAAAAAATCCACTAAGTTATTATCTCACCTCATTGATCAGAATGGTGTCTCCGATGAACAGGGCATACTTCTTCTGCTCGTCCTTCTTCCCTTCACTGTTTATTAGGTCAGCAAAACCCAGACTCACACTCAGCACCATGCCTACACACATTCACACCACCGTCAACGTCACGAGAGAGAGAGAGTGACCACAACATCAAAGCGGCATGGAAACCAGCACACTACATAAAGTTCAACCAAGTACACCAAGACATAAGCTTCAGCTCTCTGATTTAGATACATCAATTATATACACACAAAATACATCACAATAGATACACTATAGTGCCAGAAGTATTCGCTCCCCCGCCTTCATGTGCATATGAACTTGAGCAACACTACGAGACAGGCCAACATCAGTGTCCGACCTCAGACTCACAAATGCACTTCTGGAAGAACGGTCAGAAATTTCCATAAACAAACTCCTTAACCCTGTGGAAAGCCTGCACAGAAGAGTTGAAGCTATTAAGAACTGGAAGTTCATATGCACGTGAAGGTAGGGGCGTGAATACTTTTTGCACCATATTTAGTGTATCAAATTTACATGAAAACACATCTCATGCAGATTTAACAAGAATAAACCATATTTCTTCCTTCCAATAACAGGAACAAGCTAATTTGAAATATAATATTTTTATTGGTTATGAAGCTTGCCTAGAAACAAGAATAAAGGTGTTTTTTTTTTTTTTTTACAAACAGACATAAGAAAACGAGCACAAAATGAAAATCGAAATAAGTTTGCTTATGTAATTATTTGTGAAGTTTGGGTGTACACAAACATGTATATGTGGCGTTGACGTCAAATACATGTTAGGTTCATCATAATTGTGTACATTGATTTTTTTTTCCCCCTTTGAATTATACAACCTTGGGTCTTTTTTTTTTTTTTTTTTTTTTTTAGTTTAATTCCCAGTTGTAAGAGTTTTTCGGGCAAAAAAAACAACATGCAAGCACTAGCCTTTCACTTAAAAAAAAAAAAAAAAAAAAGCCTCATCTTCCTAAGCCTTGTGTGCATTTTTACCTCTCTTCAATTTGTACTGGTTTTTAGCATTCAGGACCAGGGAGCCTTCCCTAAACTCGATCCCCATGGCAAAGCTGAAACACACAGCACAGCATATATAAAGTGTGTGAAATAAGGACTAGATAGAGTCGATGCTGTATGTTTCGAACTAGGCTTTTGTAACTGCTATTTGGGTTCCTAATATAAGAAAAAGTAAAAAACAGAGGGTTCATAAAAATTGGTTTAAAAATAAACAAACAAAAACAACTAATATCTTATGATTATTATCTTAAAGGAACGGCTGCGTCATAACGTTAACGTTGCACCCACTGAAATGTGTATGGCTTGTGGTCCTGTTTTTACTGTGAACTCACCCCAAGTTCTTTGTGAGCTTGCTGACCAGGTCCGGTTTCTCCTTTTTGACATAATCCATGACAGCATTGTAGGCATCGCAAATCTTAACCCCTAGGGTTCAATATACAGAAAGTTTAACAACAATCCAAAAAAAAGAAAATAAAAATAAAAATCAGCGCACATCTCCTCACCATGCTTGAGCTCTTTGAGTAGCTCCTCCTCCACCTGTAGGAGGAAGTTGTAGTTGTCCTGCATTTCCTGAGGTGGGTCCACCATGAGCGTACGCACCAGGTTGGAGCAGTAGGACTTGTAGCGGATGCCCATCGCGCACGTTATTGCCCCAAAATGCATATGATTCTTGTCACTGAGAAAGAACGAGAGAGAGGGAGAGAGTCAGACATATTCCCGTAATTTTAGTAAATGCTGATTTTCTGTAAATTTACAAACGGATCATGTCTCGGAGCACATTCTCACCTGACCACGCTAAATTTGAGGCTGTAGTTACCACCACTCTGGATGATAGGCGGGTAGCACATCTCCACAGTCGAGGGATCGACACCACCCAGGTATTTCCTGTCCTCGATGGCCTTCTCGACAGACTCGGCCAGCCGACTGTGCTTCACTTTCTGTTAACGAATAAACAAGGTTCGTCACAATGGATGTACTGGGAAAGCCAACTGACGAGTATATACACTCTCCAAACACCAACACTTCTTGATAAATAGGGTAACAATTAAAGGTAAATATCTATTGGACATGCATGTGACTTTTTAAAGGATCTAACAATTCCACACTTCATCTTCACTGCTGTGTCTTTTGTCGTTTACACGTCAAAAACAACAAAATTGTAAAATAGTGTGTATTTAGACACAAGAAGACAGATCGAGAAGAATCAAGACAGAGAGACAGAATGAAAAATCAAGACAGATAGAGGGAAAAATCAAGACAGATCAAGAGAGATCGAAAGAGACAAATCAAGACGAATCAGGAGAAAAACAGATCAAGACGAATCATGACAGACAAATCAAGAGAGAGAAAGACAGATGAAGACAGGCAGACACTCCTCACCTCATCTGCATCCACAATCTCCATGACCCTTTCCTTGAAAAACTTTGTGAAGACATCACTGGTGATCGAGGCTGCTTTCTTCATAAGGGTCAGCTCTCCATCCTCCTTCACAGCCATTGTATACGCCACAACTGCACTGATGTCCACCTAACAAAAGACACAGACAGACAATGAAGCATGACTATCTCTGTAAATATAAACCATCCTCATTCCTTTGCAATAATTCCTTATTTCTGGTCCTCTTTGCAATTGTTCTCACCTTTTCCAGGCCCTCTGCTGTGAGCATGTCATTCCAGCTCTTCATGTACTCTCCGGGAAACTTGTCCTTGATGAAGACGCCCACCGTTTTCCCTGCTTTACTGCCCCGGATCGCTTCTATCATCTTCTCAAAGTTAGCTTTGTTACTTTCATTCTGAAAGACCAGAGTTAGGGTTAGATCATCTCTAACAATGATAAAATTAATACATATTACTTCAGCTTACATGCACATACCATCAGGGCCGTGTAAAAATGTGACAAAAAATAAAACTGGTTGTCTAGAAACTAAAGACATGGGTAAACGGTCATTAAGACTATAGAATATTCTCTCTGCAACTGCACAAAAGATTTTACTTGCTCACAACACACACAATATAAATATACACATATCTATGCGTGTGTGTGCATATAAATAAAATGGTTACTTTATCGAAACTATCCTCATTGTAACATCGCCAAGGACAACACATCACAGCAGAGCGTCACCTCAGACAGCGAAATAAAAAAAAATTCAAGATTTTCTTCTCTCTTTTTTTTTTTTAAGTACCTTTTCCCGAACCAAGAGTGTGATGGGTGGGATCCCATTGGCGTTCTCATTTCCTTTCGTGACGGCCACTTGCTTGAGGAAGTCCAGCTTCTTTTTGCTGGCCAAGAAAATAATCTTGCTCTCGCAGAACACCATGATGGTGTCGGTCAGCTCGTAGCCAAATAGCCATGTCTGTGTGAAAGCAAAATCATTTCAAACACTTAAGACAATAAGTAAAACCTCAAAATACAACATATGGTGTAAAAAGTACAAAATAATTTCATTAGAAATGTGTGGGACCCTCAGAACCCTATCTCTGAGCTCCTTTATAACACATGATCGAGATGAACATAAAGTCTGTGCATCTGTGCTACATTTATTAGGGCCCAAGTCCTGAGGATCCCCCCCCCCAAACCCTTTTGGGCTTTTTTTGGAGTCTTAACAAGCTCAAAAACTCACGAAAATTAGCAGACAGATTGGATTTTGCTGCCATTAGGATGCCCGAGAGTCACGGGGCCCCCACACGAGATTTTGCTGCATAGCTCATACACACTTGCACGTAGGCACCTGAAACTCGGTACGCATTTAGAGCTTATTGAGCCGAACAACTTTCGTCATGGGCTCAAATCAACAGAAGGTCAAAAATGACATACTTCTCCTAGAGGATTTATACGCTCGCCACCAAACCGAGCCCATGTGATCTAAAGACATTAAGGATGCAAAATCTTAGAGGGATTTTTGATATCTCAAACAGGTCAGGCTTGACAATGCCTTAAACTCGCACTGAAAAGTGGTTAATAACTCTGTCACGTGCAGCGACATCACGTGCGATGCTTTTTTCCAGCATCTGTGGCCTATTCTACACACGTACACATCACAAATGTTAATCACATATTCACACACAGAAACACACATCACACACATGCACGCCAACAATTCACGTCTTACACACGCATCACACACACTACTAATACACACATCTGTTAACAGACACCACACGCACAAAACACGTTTACTCATCACACAGACTGACAAACCCACACGTCACACACACCTGTCTCTCTCTCACACACACCAACGCAAGTTGTGCGATGCACCCAGACGGCAATGGCTTTTTGTAGGTCTTAACACGATAAAATAACACAGATTGTGCAGTGCGCCCGGGTGGCGATGGTGCAGGGTGCTTGGGCCCGCTCATCGTTGCTTGCAACTATATAAAAAGCTTGTCTTGCATGAAAAGTGAACAGTTAGAAGGCCGGTGCACCTCCATGCCTCAGTTTGGATGAAATAACCCACCATATACACTATATGGACACAAGTATTTTGGCAAGCCTGCAATGACCTTGCATGCAAATACCTATACATTGTTCTAGTGCATCCCAAAGGTGCATGATTAAGTTAGGATCAGGGAACTCATCAGCCAAACCGAACTAATCAAACCTTGTCTTTATAGTGCTTGCTTTGTGCACAGTCATGTTGGAACAGAAAAGGGCCTTCCTCAAACCATTGCCACAAAGTTGGCAAGATGTTATGCTGTAGCATTACGATTCCCCTTAACTGGACATAAGGAGCCTGATTGAAACACCTGAATTTAATAACAGGTTTGGCCAAATACTTTTGTCCAGGACGTACAGACAATGTGAATGCATGCACATGTGGAGATTACCTCGAGGGCAGTGGACTTAGCATACACAATCTCCTCATCCACTCCAACAGACACCACGATGGCATCCACCTTTCCAAACTCATCTTCACCTTTCTGTAAAAAAAATAAAGAAAAAATAAAGAACTGAAAACTCAAATAATTACAGGTATACTACTAATGGAATGGTTTTAGAGGAGACAGAATGAATAATATTGTAAATAAATCACTCATAACTAAGTGTAGCTAAATTATTATTATTAGCATTGCATCAATTGAGGAAAAATGGCGTTTTAGTAATCATTTTCCGAACAATACCAGGCCAGAAATTATGACGAACATGCTAACTCTACTAGTTTAGCCTGCTAAGCTAATCAAGTTACTTTATACAGCAGGAAGGATGCTAAGCTACGCCACTGAGCGCGTGCTAGCTATGTTAACTAATTAAAAAATATATATCAAAAAACAGATTCAACATAATCAACTTATTAATGTAAAATTAAATAAAAAACGAGAAAACTCCCTCTTACACATTTTTTCTGTGTAAAAAAAAAAGTAGTAAAAAAAAACCTCGCATAGCAACTAGCATGCTAAGCAGCAACCAGGACAGCGTTAGCATTCATGCTAACTGATTAAACGCTGTCTTGAGAAAATGAAACGGGGAATAGTTAATAATCAGGAAAGGTTAAGAATATATTTGTGCAGCCTATACAATCGATTTGGTTCATTTTTGACGCTGCAATAAAGCTTACATCATAACATAAGGTGTAAAAACAGGCCTGTGAATTTTCCCTCCGTCCAAATTTGTTTTATTTTTCTTTTACCTTCCAGTTACCGTACAGTCGTTTAATCCGGCGGTAGTAGGCCTCCTTGTCCAAGTTCACAGTCATCTCGACCCTTCAGCTCTTTGCACAACTAAAACTCCAGGACAGAGAAATATGAGAAATCTCCGCTTTACGCCTCCTAACAACAAAAAAAAAAAAACTCCGGAGTGTTAGTGCTTGCCTTGTCCTGCCTCTTATTTATATATTTATTTATTAATTGACTCACTCACTCTATTTATCTAGCTATTTACGCAGGGTGATGCCCTCGCATCCGTATTTCTTCCTAAAACTCCGTTTTTATTGTTTAAAATCTGTCGCTCTTTTTCCTCCACACGAGCCGCCGCCAGCTAATCAGTCGGAGTGAGCTAGCTCCATGGCTAATTCAGCTGCATAAATACCGCCAAATGCGCATGCATGATGTTTCCCCGCACAGCAAAGCAAGCCACGCACATCATCATCATCACTGCTGTTACCCCCCCTCCCTCCTCATGCACATGCTCCTTCTGTAACAACCACTTCCCTTCTTCACTTCATATTTCACTTCAAATATCGAACACTAAACCAGTTTTCATCCCAAACACCTCTTCTGTGTATGCTTTGTTTTTTCCCTTCACACCCATGGGAAAAAAAAATATATATCTCTATATATCTATACAAATATAATATGTAATAACGATGCAGAATTTTTTATTTTGCTTATTTATTTATTAACACAATGCTTGTAGCATTTTTATTTATGTAAGAAAAACATGCACACATGTTAATATGTTCATAAATTAATATCCTGCGTAAACATAAAAAACAGCGCCCCTAAACCACTTTGATAGTACTTAAGCTCCTCCCATCACGCGAAAATTTCCCGCCTTTCCGAGGTTTCCCGCCAATACCTGTCATTTAAAATCTCTCTCTCACACGCTCTCAAGATTCAAAGCTACTTTTTTGGCATGACGAATATTTTCATTTTCACATTATCAAAGCTCAGCGATAAGTCACAAGCAAATAACAGAAGCAGAATAATTTAAAAAATAATAATAGGGTAAATAATAAGTAAATAAATGTATATAAAATAAATACAGTACAGACGTTTGGACATTTGGACATTGAGAGAGATTTTCCCACTCTTTGTCACACAAACATACACACTCACAGAAAGAAGGATATACAGCAGAACCTCCGCATACAAATTGAATTTGTTCTGATGGTGAGCTCTTAAGGTGAAAATTCTTATTGCAATACGAATTTTCCCATATAACAATGTAAATGGTAATAATTCCAGCCATAAAAAACTTTTCCCTATATTACCAATTTCTAATAATAAAATCATATTTTGCATATAAAAACAATCAAAACATTTATAAATAAAATGTTAATGAAGTAAAATATGAAATAAATAGACGTTAAAATTAATTAATGATTTCTCTTAGCACCGTTTGTTTTTCTAGCGATCATTTATTTATTATTTTCCACTGAAAGTGGCTCCCTTTTGTTCTTGCTACCATCCTTGATAACTTTCTTGGGACCCATGGGGCTATGTCTTCATTAATCTGGCATAAAATGGAAAAAAAAAATTAAAAACAATTGTAACATTTGTAAACTCACTTCACTTGGCTTTCCACTGGCGCAAACAAGTTTTGAACGGCTCATGGAAGTGCTCGGTTCTTGCAAAAATTTAATTCTTAAGGCATTCGTACAAATAGTTTCCACTTTAAAGTAGAATAATACCATAAACACTCTGGGTTATAAAGAATAAGCTGTATCTAACTAAATTCAAATACGTCACTAGGCCTTTACACATATACTACTCACAATAAGTTAGGGATATTGTGAGAGACTTAATGGATGTCATACATACAGTGTTTGTTACACTTCAGACACCTCATTTTGTGTTTTTCATGTAATGGTCTCATTGTGTACAGGTGTGCCTTATATTGGGGCAAATCCCAAAAGACAACCTTTTTCAATGTGGCATCAATTTCAACATTCTGTGGGTTCATTCAAACAGCCATAAACACAAGACATCACTTAACGGACGAGCAGCGCCACCTGGCCGTGGCGCGCCTTCAGGTCATCAGCAGACTTGCATCAAGACACAGTACTACTGGCAGAGTTCATGACAGACCCAGGAGTGGAGCCCTACGAGTGACAGACCGCAACGATGACCTGTACTTAAGGACCTATGCACTTAGACATCGTTATGCCACACAGAAACCATTCGCAACCGACTTTACCGCTTTGGCTTGAATGCCGGTCGACCGTTGCAGGTAACTCCACTGACACCAAGACTCGCCGTAAACGTTTGCAGTGGGCACAAGACCATGTGACCTGGACAATGCAGCAGTGGTCCACTGTCCTGTTTACTGATGAGTTTCATCAGCGTTGCTGGAGAAGGCGAGGTGAGCGATACGCTGAGATCAACATGGTCCCTAGTGTTTGCTTTGGTGGAGGAGGTACAACAGTCTAGGCAGGCATCATGAGTCGACGCAAAAAAGATTTGGTTATCGTAAATGGCTCAGTCACTGCACGTTCTTACCTCAGAGACATCATAGAACCCATCATCATCCCCCAATTCCGCCAGCACACTCCCAACTTTCTGTTCATAGATGATAATGCTCCACCACATCATGGCAGAATTGTCACAGCTCGACTTCATGAAGTTGGAGTGCCTCATATGGTATGACCATCAATGTCCCCTGACCTGAATCCCATAGAGCGCGTCTGGGTCCAGTTGAAGCAGAGACTGGATGATCATACCTCACCCCACCTTGACCTGGCAGAACTGCGTGTAGCACTTGTAGAAGAGTGGAATGCATTGCCTCAGAACATCATCATGAGGCTAGTGAGGAGCATGAGACGTTGCTGCCAAGCTGTCATTGCAGCAAATGGTGGAAATACGCGCTACTGACATTGTCAATTTTTGTTATTTGGGGCTATCCCTGTTATTGTCAAAATATTTAGGGTAATAAATATGAAACTAATGAAAATGGTGTTTCTTCCCATACATTATTAGTAATATCAAAGGAAAGTTTACTTATTTCATTTAAATTCAGAGCAAATAGGAAGAGCACTCATGTAAATAACAATATCCCTAACTTATTGTGTATATATATATATATACAGTGAGTATTTGATCACTCTCTGTAAAAGTTCTTTTACTTAGAAATCATGGAGGGGTCTACAATTTTCAGCATAGGTGCATTTCCATTGTGAGAGACAGAATCTAAAAAGAAAAATCCGGAAATCTCATTGTATGATTTTTTTAAACAATTTATTTGTGAATTGCTGTGTCAAATAAGTATTTGATCACTTGCTTATCATTCAGATTTCTGCCCCTTAAAGACCAGTTATTTTGCTTGTAAATAGTCCAGTTACACTCTGCTTATGATTCTAAACTAGTAACACCTGTTTGAGGCCGTTAGCTGTCATGAAGACACCTGTGCACCCCACAATTAGCCAAAGTCTAAGTAGATACATGGGGTATCAATGATGCTAAGAATGGTGAAGCATCAGCCCAGAACTACACGGGAGGAGCTGGTCAATGCCATGAAGAGAGCTGGGACCATCGTTTCCAATCAGTAATACACTAAGACGTCATGGTTTAAAATCTTGCATCGCACGAAAGTTTTCCCTGCTTAAGTCAGCCCATGTCTAAGCCCGTCTGAAGTTTGCCAGGGACCATCTGGATGACCCAGAAGAGTCATGGGAGAATGTCCTGTGGTCAGTTGGGACCAAAGTAGAACTTTTTGGTCTTAACTCCATTCGCTGTGTTTGGAGGAAGAAAAATAATGAGTATCATCCTAATAATACCATACCTACAGTGAAGCATGGGGCTGGAAGCATCATGCCCTGGGGGGTGTTTTCCTGCACAGGGGACAGGACGCCTGCACTGTATTAAGGAGAGGATGAACGGGGCCATGTATTGTGACATTGGGCAAAAACCTCCTTCCCTATGGACTATTAAAAGCAAAATATGTCTTTGAGGGTCAGAAATCTGGCTGATAAGCAAGTGATCAAATACTTTTTTGACACTAATTCACAAATAAATTGTTAAAAAAATCATACAATTTGATTTCCGGATATTTCTTTTTTGACTCTGTCCCTCACAGTGGAAATGCACCTATGCTAAAAATTGTAGACCCCTCTATAGTTTCTAAGTAAGAGAACTTGCAAAAAAGGGTATATACAGGTATATATATATGTTTGTTGCTGTACAAGCAATTTTCTTTGAACATGGTTCTTTGCACATGATGTTTAGTTCAAGTGTTGTGATTGTGTACAGACTAATGTCAGATAAAAGTTATCTAAAAAAATATCATGCATTTTCATGCATCTTCTATACCACGTATCCAGTATAGGGTCATGGGGGCCTGAAGCCTATCTCAGTAGACTTTGAGGCAGGGTACACCCTGGACAGAGTCCCAATCTATCACAGGGCGCACACATATTTCCTTTTAGGGCATTTGGCAGACACATACATCTGAGCAATTGAGGGTTAAGGACCTTGCTCAAGGGCCCTACAGTGGTAACTTGGTGGTGGGCTTTGAACCTGTGACCTTCTAAGCAGTAGTCCAATACCTTAACCACTGAGCTACCCCTGCACAGAACAGCAGGCAAATTTTGGGAACACAACTTAGCCTAATCTTCACGTCTTAGGAGGAAACCCACCAAGCATGGGGGGTAAATGCAAACTCCAAAGATGCAGGCCCGAGACGGAAATTGAACCCTCGACCGTGGAAGTGTAAGGCCACAGTGCTAACCACTACCACTACTAATCAGATAACAGAGTGATATACACTATATGGATTTGGCCAAACCTGTTAATTATTGAATTCATATGTTTTACTCTACTCAGACTCTTAATTATTCTAAGTAAAGGACATCTTGAATGATGCTATGCTTCCAACTTTGTGGTAACAGTTTGGGGAAGGTCCTTTTCTATTTTAGCATGATTGTGCCAAAGGAAAGACTATTAAGACATGGTTTGATGAGTTTGAAGTGGAAGAACTTGACTGGCCTGCACAGAACCCTGACCTCAACCTGACTTAGCACCTTTGAGATGAACTGGAGATGGCAAGCCAGGCATTCTTGTCCAACATCAATGCCTGACCTCATAGATGCCCTACAGAATGAATGAGCACGAACTCTCTTAGAAACATTGAAAAATCTTGAAAAGGAGTAGAATCCAAGAAGAGTGGAAGTTGTTAGAGCAGTAAAAGAAGGACCAACTCCATAATAAAGTATAGGTATTTGGATACAATGCCATTACAGGTTTGGCCAAATACTTTTGTCCATATAGTGTGGTTTAAGAAGCTCAAATCTGTTCCAACAATGCCACATGCACCAAGCGTGTTCATGGAGACATGGTTTGGAAGAAATTGATTGTCCTGCACACAGTGTCCAGGCCTCCTAACCCAACATCACTAACACTCTTGTGGATGCACTGAAAAAATCCCTATAACCAAGTTTTAATAAAAGTTTTTTTCTGGTTAATAAAACAGCAAATTCAGAAGCAATAGTCAAGTTGGGCTCTTGGCCATGTAGCGTACATATAGATACCATGACTCTAGTGATCATTGTAGTAAGACTTGTCATATGACTAGGGGTCGACTGATTATCGGCTTGGCCTCACTCCTTCCTAATAATTAAAATCAGCCCTGAAAAAAACATTTGGTGACCGCAACATATTGGGGAGACTGTATCTAGTTTCTATACTGTTTATAGTCAAGCTAGCCGAACAGCTATCCAGTCAAAATGCACTTTTTTTTTTTTTTTTTTTTAAAGTTTTTGCAGTTCAAGATGATCCAGTTCTAAAATGCAAGTTTTAGTGTTTTCTCAGCCCCGAAAGCCCAACAGCGTCTCTTCTTTCTGAGAAGACTGAGGAAGGCCCAGCTTTCACCACTAATCCTGACCTCTATAGAGGGACTATTGAGAACATCCTGAGCGGCTGCATCACTGTCTGGTTTGGGAATTGTGCCATATCGGACCGCAAGACCCTACAGCGGATAGTGAGGACAGCAGAGAAGATCATCGGGGTCTCTCTCCCCTCTATTAAAGGGATCTACACCATAGCTGCATCCGCAAAGTCACCAGCATTGTGGCTGATCGGACACACCCCTCTCACACACACACTTCACACTCCTGCCATCTGGAAAATGGTACCAAAGCATTCGGGCACACACATCCAGACTGTGCAACAGCTTTTTTCCACAAGCCATCCGTCTCCTTAACAAAAAGGGACTGAACTGATAAACCCCCCCCACACACACACATACATTATCACTCAGCTTAACTCAACTACCTCAAAACATTGAGACTGGACTGACTAATCAACACAAGCGCAGACACACTGACCTACATATCGTACACACAAATCTGTAAAGGCTTCACTGTTTATCTCTTTTGCACAATATTCATTACTTTTTGCACCAATTCCTCAATTCTTGCTGCTGTGTTAAGGAATGTTTAACCATATTGTAAGGATGTTAACCTCAACACCATATTTTATGTTCTGTTATGTCGTGGATGTCGCACTGTCACTTTGTTGTTGCTCGTTTGCACATTTGCACGTGCACTTTATGTTGTCTGTAAAACCTGTAGATAAGTCTTCCTTAGTTAGTTAGTTTTTGATAATTTATGTTGTAATTTATGTTAAGACTATACTTGTCTCTGCTAGCCTGCTAACTAGGCCACTTAGTTAGCTAGTTTAGTTTCTCTGTTAATTTAGGTTGTAAATTTATGTTGCATGTAGCACCTTGGTCCTAAGGGAATGTTGTTCCGTTTCACTGTGTCCTAACTGTATATGGTTGAAGTGACAAAGCCTACTTGAACTTGAACTACTTGAACTGAACAGAGCATACTTGATTTAATTAATTGGCAAGTTAACAGTCTTTCCTTAATAGCAGTCGGTGTGACAGAGCAGGAAAAATATTAAAACACGCAGCAGGGCAGGTTGTTCTCCAGGACCAGGGTTGAGAAACACTGCTTTTAACTGATTCTAATGGTACTAATTATGGGTTTGGTCACTTTTTTTTTTTTTTTTTTTAAATATTTTTATTGAAAAAAGGAAAACAATACAGTACTTGCAGTTACAGACATACAATTTACCTTTCTTCATTTTTCTAAATAAATATATTTATATATTATAAAAAAACAACAACTAAAAAAAACACTCAAAAAACAAAAAACACACACCCCCAATTACCCCCCCCCCCCCTCGTCCCACACGGCTCAACACAACCACCAAACATATTACATAAATATAAAAGTAACAGTTATACATTTAATCAGGCAATACCTCCAGGCTAGTAAAATAAGAAATAAAAGGTTGCCAATTGTGGTAAAATTTGGTTGTACATCCTCTTAATGTATATTTAATTTTTTCAAGTTTTAAAAAAAACATGACATCCTTAAGCCACTGGGAGATAGTAGGATGTTTAGCAGATTTCCAGTGCAACAATAATAGCCGTCTCGCTAATAAGGATGTAAAAGCTATGATATCCATTTGTGTAGAATTAAGTGTAAGTGAGCGATCAGGAATCCCAAATATAGCAATTAGAGGACAAGGTTGGAGAGTTACCCCAAGAACAGTTGACATAATAGCAAAATAACCCGTCCAGAAATCTTCTAGCTCAGGACATAGAAAAAACATGTGGCTAAGGTGACAGGGAGAGCCATGACATTTATCACATTTGTTTTCCACATCCGGATACATCTCAGAAAGTCTAGACTTAGAGAAATGTACCCTGTGTATGACCTTAAATTGAATAAGTCCAAGACGAGCACAAGAGGTGGAAGACCGTACCCTCGCTATAGCCTGTTCCCAGGACTCCTCATGTATTTGAATTCCCAGTTCCCCCTCCCATGTAGACTTAAGCTTAACATTTGAGTGGGTACTAAGAGACAGGATAGAATCATAGAGTTTAGAAATGGTTCCTCTATGATGAGGAATAAATGATATCATAGTTTCCCACTGCTGTTCTGGAGGTAAAGAGGGGAAATTAGGGAAACACTTGGCAACAAAATTTCGAATTTGAAAATAGCGAAACAGGTGGGTAATGGGGAGACCATAACGAGATGACAAATTGGCAAAACTATCGAAAACACCATCCACATATAAATATTTAAATTGTTTTATACCCTTTTCACTCCACACTGAGAATGTCGAGTCCAAGAGTGATGGTGGAAACAAATGGTTATCATTTAGAGGACCCGAGGAAGATGCCCTTACAAATTTATAGTGCCGTCTAAACTGAAACCAGACCTTAAGTGTGTTAAGAACCACCTGATTATCAGTATACATAGAGGGTTTTATAGGTAAAGAGGAATAGAGGAGAGCCGGTATAGAAGAACCCTTACAGGTTGATAGCTCCAATTTACACCAAGAGGATCCAGAAGATTTTAACCAGTAGCAAAGTTTATGGATGTGAGCAGCCCAGTAGTAAGCTAGAAAATTAGGTAATGCAAGTCCTCCACTGAATTTGCATCTCTGCAGTAAAGTTTTACGAACCCTAGGTGGCTTCCCTCCCCAAATGAAAGAACCAATAATCTTGTCCAGTGATACAAAAAAATGTTTTGGCAAAAATAAGGGAATCGACTGAAACAAAAATAAAAATTTTGGTAAGATATTCATTTTAACAACATTAATCTTACCGATTAATGAAAGGGGGAGATTACCCCATCTTTGAATATCAGATGTAACCCTTGATATAAGGGGAGTAAAATTAGCTGATTTAAGGCCAGATAGAGAACGAGTCACATTAATCCCCAAGTATTTAAACCCCGATGGACTAAGATGAAAGGGTAGATCGGACTGTTGAAGTTGACATGCTGACGTATTAATGGGAAAACACTCACTTTTCCCCAAATTTAATTTATACCCAGAAAACGAGCTAAAATTCTCCAAAATACCTAAAACAGCAGGGATGGAGAGTGCAGGATCGCTTATATATAACAACAAATCATCTGCATACAATGATAATTTTTGTTCAATTCTATTACGAATGATTCCCTTGAATACAGAGGAAGATCTCAATGTGATGGACAGAGGCTCGATGACGATGGCAAAGAGTAAAGGTGACAAAGGGCAACCTTGACGACATCCACGACCCAGAGCAAAATAATCAGAATAAACATCATTAGTATGAACACTGGCTTTAGGGGACGAATAAAGAAGCCGAATCCAAGAAATGAATTTATCGCCAAATCCAAATTTCTTTAAAACTGCAAACAAATACTCCCACTCCACCCTATCGAAAGCCTTTTCAGCATCCAAAGAAATCACAAATTCGGGAAGTTCAGATAGATGCTTTGAGTAAATAACATTAAAGAGTGTACGAGTATTAAAAAACAATTGACGTCCCTTTATAAAGCCATTTTGCTCTTCAGATATAATACCAGGAAGCACATCCTCTAGACGAGATGCAATCACTTTAGCCAACACCTTTGCATCGGCATTAAGCAGAGATAATGGCCTGTAGGAACCACAGGAGGTTGGATCTTTGTCATTTTTGAGAAGGAGTGCTATAGTGGCTTGTGTGAAAGTTGGTGGTAATGAACCCCTTTTCAAGGATTCATTAAACACAGATAAAAGCAATGGTGCCAATTTACCAATAAATGTTTTGTAAAATTCAATTGGAAACCCATCAGGGCCTGGGGCTTTATTAGACTGCATAGCTGTAACCGCATTTGATACTTCTTCAACAGAAAATGGGGAGTCCAATTGCCCGGCAATATTAGTATCAATAACAGGGTTTGAAAGATTATGAAGAAATTCGTTCATTTTAGCTTTGTCCGTAGGAAATTCTGACTTATATAAAGAAGCGTAGTATGCTTTAAAGATAGAATTAATTTCCAAGGGATCTGTGGTAATCGTGTTATAAGTGTTTTTAATACTAGGTATTAAACGTGAAGTGGCTTGTCGTCGTAACTGATGTGCCAACAAGCGACTTGCCTTGTCGCCATATTCATAATATGAGCCACGACTGCGTAGTAACAAGCGCTCTGCCTCTTTAGTTGACATTAGATTAAATTCTGCTTGCAAATCAAGACGCTGCTTCAGTAATTCTGGAGAAGGGTTGAGTGCATAACTTTGATCAAGGTTACTAATCGCAGATGTAAGTTCTTTAAGCCTGACATTATTCTTTTTATTAGCAAGAACAGAATAAGAAATAATTTGACCTCTCAGGTAGCATTTAAGTGTCTCCCATAGCAGAGAATATGAGACTGAGTCATTTTGATTGAAGGATAAGAACTCCTCAATAGAACTTAAAATGAATTCACAAAATTCTTTATCTGCCAGAAGAAGAGAGTTAAATCTCCAAAGTGGTGGGCTACGTTTATACGTAGAAAGTTGAATATCCATTAGCAGAGGTGAATGATCAGATATTACAATACCAGAATAGTCAGAAGAATTAACACATGAATTAAGAGTTCTGTCAATAAAAAAGTAATCAATCCTGGAATAAGAATGATGCACCTGAGAGAAAAAAGAAAATTTTTTGATTGAGGGGTTGCGAAATCTCCATGGATCAATAAGATCGTTCCCTTTCATAAAATCTGAAAATATTTTAGACATAGATGATGGAGTCAGATTACGAGGATTAGATCGATCCAAGATGGGATCAAAAACACAATTTAGATCTCCACCGAGGATCAGCAAATGGGTGTCCAAGGAGGGGATGTTACTCAGCAATCTATTAGCGAATTCAGCATCATCAAAATTTGGGGCATATACATTTACCAACAAAACTTTTTTTTGCATTAGGGTACCGGCAACAATGATGTATCTACCATTCCTATCAGCGATAACATTGGTCGATGAGAATTGAACTTTCTTATTAATGAGAATGGCAACTCCTCTAGCTTTCGAATTAAAGTTTGAGTGAAAGACCTGACCTACCCAAGGGCTATATAACCTATAATGATCTTTAATGCGAAGATGAGTCTCCTGTAAAAATGCTATATCAGAATTTAAACGTTTCAAGTGTGTGAAAACCTTAGATTTCTTAACAGGGTTACCCATACCTCTGACATTCCAACTAATGAATCTAAGAGGCGTGCCTGACCCAGCAATGCTGGGACCTATATTGCCACTAACCATTCAAAAAAAATAAAAATAAGTAAATAAAAAAAAAACGCAACAGCCAAAATGCCAGTGGTCGTAAAGAGCCGAAATGGGACACCCCCACCCCCCCACATACCGCTAAACACAAATACACCCAAAGTCTCCACATTACAAAACAAAGGAGACAGCAGTGTTCCCCAAAAAAGCAAAAATGATCCACCGAAGTGAATGGACTAACCGGAGCCCAAACAAAAACAAACAAAAGCGAGAGAGAGAAAAAAAAAACTCCCACCGACTTCCACAATGTATAACAGTGTGCGTATAACTATAAACACGTTAAATTAAAAAAATAAAAATACGTAAAAGTACAAATAAACGAGTCCTGTGCAAATAGATGCAGTAAGCATAGAAAAGATTGTGCTGGACTAATCCAGAGTACAAGAGTATAATATACGATTTAGTCTTATTATATAAAAGTGTGAATAAAAAAAAGCAAACAAACAGTACGGTAATTAGAGCAACACAGTTAAAATAATAATAAATAAAAATGCGCATGTAGCGTTAACCCTAATGAGACTGTAAACACTTAACAGGATTATACACCAAACTGAAGGGCTGTTGAGGCTCACCCAGAAATCACAGTTTTAACATAATCACTGGCTTCCTCCGCTGACACAAAGTTCTTCTCAACACCCTTATATGTAATGCGAAGTCGTGCTGGATGAAACAGGCCGTACCGAACACCTTCAATGCCACGGAGTTGCTGCCTGACCGTATTGAATGCAGCCCGAGCGCGTGCTATCTTAGCAGTGTAGTCAGGAAAGACTGAGATGGTCTGGTCTCCAACTTTAATCTGTCGGCGTTCTCTAGCGCGACGTAAAATGTCAACACAGTCAGTGTGGTAATGAAACCTGCATACAATGGCTCGTGGACGGTCGCCGGGCTTAGGTGTGGGTTGGAGGGTCCTGTGGGAACGATCCAAAAGCGGCTCCTTCTCCAGATTAAAGGCTTCCTTTAGCAAGGAGGCCACGGCCGCAGTGGTGCACGTGTCAGGGCCCTCCGGTACTCCCACTATCCTAACATTGTTACGGCGCGACCTAGACTCCAAGTCTTCACATTTATTTTCCAGCTTGGTTACGTTAGCTGTGAGGCACTTGATAGTATTTTTCATCTCGGCTATGTCGTCCGAGCACACCGTAAGCGCGTGCTCCATCTCCCTGACCGTACCTTTTAGCTCGGACACGATAGCATCATTAGCGGCTTTATCGATCGCCAGCTGCGTTTTCACCGCTTGCAAGTCGAACTTAATAGTAGACAAAACATCACCGAGAGTATCCTGAAGTTCTTTTTTAAAAATATCGGCGATATCTTTCCTCAGCGAGGCTAACAACTCGACTTTAAGAGCATCCATATCCGGATTAGCTTGGCTCGAGGGGGGCTTTACAGGTGACGACTCACTCGAGGATGTGGTCGCGGCTTGCAAACTAGGCCTCAGTTGTGTTTGAATAGTACTGCGAGTTTTAATATTTTTTGCTGCCATTTTACGCAGTCCCGAGTAAAACCTCTCAACTCAACGAACTAAAGAATAAAACAGGACTAAAATTATGGCCAAAAAGCGCAAATGAATAACAATTTAATCAAAATCGGTGGGAGCTCCCAAACTCACGTCCTACTCCATCAACGCTCAACCGGAAGTCCTTGGTCACTTTTGACTATACTACCGCTCAAACGTTTTGGATCACTTGCAAATTTTTGTTGTTTATGTTCTACATTCTACAATACTGGGGATTTCAAAACTATTAAATAAACTATGGAATTAGGTAATTATGTAACATTAAATACAACAACAGTCAGTTGTTATTTCAAGACACAGGTCATCCTTTCCGTTATAGTTCCTGCAAGAACAGTATTGTCAAGTGCATTAGCAAAACCCATCAAACACTATGATGAAACTGGCTCTTATGACTTTTAAGCGGTAGTGAAGGTAGTTGGCTGATTTATTACAACTGGACTACACAGATGAATTTGCTAATCAGTCAGAACAAATGCTGCATTACTTTACTGCATATCTTTCTTACAAAACTAGCAATTCTAGTATAATAAAAAAAGGTTCATGAATCCTGAGGCAACTCCATCACACACTTCCGGTATTTAACAGTGTAACGACAGTAGATATTTTCATATACAGTAGAAGCAACAGACATAACACAAATGTCTCGTGCTTCTTGTTTATTTAACATGGGAATGTCTACTCCATTTATGCAAGTCACTAAAAAGTTTTTTTTTGTTTGTTTTGTAACAGAATATAATGTAGAAATTCTGCAATTTGTCAACGACGTCTCCGGCTGACTGCAAAATAAGGAAAAAAAAATACATCCTGGAATATAAAACACTGATCTTGTTCATGTAGCAGTACATCATATTTAAAATCTCTAGTGTTTCAGAGTTCAAAATCTCATGTCTTACTCAGTACATGTTTCCATTATAGTAACGATGCACAGTTTGAGGTTTTGTGTGCGTCATGATCCAAGTTTGGAGATCTTCAAAATACATCATGCTTATTTAAGTGAGACGTTGTACTTCATAGAGCTGGTTCTTTACAATTTACATTTTCGAGCCTTTTCCTCCCCCATGATCTCACAAGCCAACACAAACAGATTCTCCATAATTGTAAATATATCATATTTTAGAAAGAATTAAATTACATTTAACTTTTACACATCTGGCACTTTGACATCCTTTTACAGTAGTATAATGCAACCTTCCATCATATTAAACTTATTAACAGATCAAAAATGTAGTGCCTTCTGGTTGATCTAGCTAAAAATCACACTTATTCTTTTAACATGTTTAATGTCGTCTCCACTTCACATGGAACTTGACTGGCTGAACAAAAAAAAAAAAAAGTTTTTCCTTTTTACATTTTGGGTGCACAAATTTATGTAGGATACTAAAGCAAATCCCAACAGGACTATCTGGGCCATATTTGTCTTGAATTATTCACATCATTCGGCATTTTATCCTTGCCTTCAAGACCTTCAATGCTCCATTTTCCTCTACAACTGAAAATTCAGGATCACATTTTTAAGACAAATTTCCAAATAAAAATGAATTGCGGTCTCAGTCAAACTGTGAGTTCAATTAATAATACATCAGTCCTGTAGTCTATTAGTACAACTAATAACTACTTTGTAACTAAAGTTACCCATATTGCTGCAGACTGGTTAAGTTATCCCTTTAAAATTATTCACTGTTAGCTTGAAATATGGGAAGTGATGAACAAGAATCAAAAATAGTCCTCTCAAAGTCTTTCCCATCTATAAATACACATGCCACATTCGCGCTCTGTCCCTGCCATGCTTGACAATTGGTGCACTGGATTTTAAGTGACGGTGGTGGTGTTCTGTCCTCTGATCGCACACCAGGCCATGAATACGTCCCTGTAAGAGAAGGACAGCAAAACGACACTGCTTAGGCATAACAGCAAACATAAAACAGGTTGAAAAGAAACAAACATATTATACATATGGACTGTATTATTTTATATATATATAAAATATGTTCATGTTCAAACATTAGTACCCCCTCTTTTGTGTTTGTGTGTGTGAAAATAATAAAAATCATCCGACTATAGTGAATTTTAATTCTTGCAAGTTTTTTTCCTGAGGTGTGTGTGTGTAAGTATTTCTTTACCTGCAGTGTGTGGCTACACACTCGTTGCTGCAGTATTCTCGGTCCCAGTCTTTACTTTCAACAGGTGGGTTATTGCAACCAGCACGCACACACACAGTAGGACCTGCAGAGGGAGCAACCTCATGCGCAGGAGAGCTGTTCAGCTCCACCTCCATCTAACAAAGAAAAAAGTATTACAAACCCACTTTGATCAACAAAATCAAAAATCCATAAGAGTCACAATCTCTGGTGTAATTATTCGTTAATCCTACCCCTTCCTCAGCTTCGGTGGTGACTATGGTGGCAGGCTGCGCCACGTCCACCTCCATGGCGGCTGTATCTGTAGGCGCCTCTGTGGTGCTGGTGACGATGATGGGTGTGGCCATGTCTGCTTGTGCAGGGGCGGGGACTATCTTGATTTGGAGAGGAGGAGGTGGTGTAGCAGCCATGGGGGCGGCGACCTGGCCGACCGCACCCCCTCCGCGAGGTTTGGCCAGTAGCGGTGGAGGGGCAACTGAATGCATCATCTGCTGGAGGCGTGGGGGCGGCGGTGTGTTCTGCATCTGCTGCAGCGGTGGCGGCTGGCGCGCTGCGGGCTGCTTGGGGAGGATGATCTTGGTGACCATGGGCAGAGTCGGGGTCGACGCGGTGACCGGCGCCAAAGAGGCGGGCGGCTTGTGAGCCCCCGTCCGAGAGCGCGTGGTCACCTGCGGCAAGTCGATGATGATGTTCGATGTGCAAATGTTGGTGATGGTGTTGTTATCAGGTGCGTGCACTGGGATGCGGTTGGAGCGCGTAGGCGTGGGCAGAGGGGGCGGAGCCTCGGGGGCGGGAGTCACGATGGGAGCGGCGGGTGGTGAAGGTGCCGTGTCGAGTACCTCGATAGTGGGCTACAAAGGTGAATGATAACTGATGTAAATGTGATGCTTTAGTATTCGTAGACTGACGTTAACGTTTAAAGCAATATGACTGGTTACCTGTGAGAGCTGACTGGCTCTGTAAGCTGCCAGTGCTTTAAGATACTCCTTCTTAGCAGCTTCGGTCTTCCTCTTGTAGACCTGCAGCACAAACAGGGTTATTAGTTGACTGTTAGCTGAGAAAATGTTCGGACAATATCTAGCTTGTAAAATAAAACATAAACCTTCCGCAAATGCCATGACAGCCATGGGCCAAATCATAGCAAAATCACGGCATTTACCGGATTCCTACCTGTTTTTGCTCTTCTCCCAGACTGTCCCACATGGAGGCGACGATTTTGGACACCTCTCCGAACGTGGCGTTGGGGTTCTGGCCCTTGATAGCTGCTTGCGTATCGCGGAAGAACAGCGCGTAAGCCGAAACTGGCTTCTGGGGTTCGTTGGGATCTTTTTTCTTTTTGCCTTTTTTGGCTCCTCCTCCGACACCTACGGCTTTACGGGCCAGGGCGGGCGGAGCGGAGGACACAGATGCTGCAGGCTGCTCTGAGAGTGCGGGGGACAGAGAGATGACCCCGGAAGAGACGGACAGCGAGACCGGCGACTCCACCAGTACGCTCTTCTGGGCCAGAGGGTGAAGGGCAGAAAGGAGGGGGGGGATTTGAGAGATTAATTTCCATTATGTTTCGGCGCTTCAGGTATAATTCGTGGTTAATTTAGTCAAGAATTCACTTTTTTTACGATCGAAACTGAAACACTCACCCTTCTGAAGTCGTCCATGTCGTCATCCTGCAGGGACTCTGAAGGCGAGCCGGTGGCGGACAGTGGCTGGTCAGGGGAGTGTGCCCGGGTCAGAATGGCCCCGCCTCCTAGACTGAGACCCAGCTGTGCACTAAGCTCTGACTGGTCGATGGTGGTCAGCGGATTGTGGCCCAGCAGGCCGTGGTTCATGTCGGGAAGTGGCACATCGATGGTCATTGGAGAGCTGCTGCTGAACTGTGAGCCGATGGGATGCCCAAGATCCTGGAAAAGTTCAGATAATTTAGCTTCACGTTTGAAACTGAAAGTGTAGGATTCGTTTATTGTTCCTAATTTTAATAACTTATTTTTAAAAAAAAAAACCTACATTACATGTAGTATAGAATTTAAAGCTAGGCAATTTACCCTCTTACACTCGCGCCATTGAAACCTTAGTAATTACATCACGTAAATAGTTCATTTAAACCCATTTCAATATATATGGAAAGTATTTACGAAGAAAAAAAGAAAAGACAGATGTATTACAACGTTGACGAAGGCAGACTTTCTCCTTACCATTCCCAGAGTTGATCCCAACATCGGTCCTCCTCCCTGCTGGGTCATGAGGCTAAGATGCTCAAGCCCTTGTGTCGTCGGGTTTACGAAGGTCGAGGCGAAGGAAGGGTCGTCACCCTGTACCACGGCGTTGCCGGGGACGACGGGGGCTGAACCGCCATCTCCCAGCTCTCCGAAGTGCGACACCACATCCGAGACGCTTAGCGCCGTGTCGGGGTCCAGTGAGATGGGTGGGATCTCAAACTCCTCGTCTCCCAAGCTGGGAGTGTGGAAAGTCTGCAGGAGAAAGATGATCAAGTTAAGATATGATCGTATCTAGAATGATTATACACTCAGGCAACGTTATCTAAAAGGCTGCTGTGACACTTCTTTGATACTGAAGTCCTTCGAGTTTTGTCTAATATTATTGATTTTTGGAAAAAATGTTAGAATTCACCTTTCAACTTATATTTAGAGTACGGCATTTGGCAGACGCCCTTATCCAGAGCGACTTACATTTTTTCTCATCATACATCTGAGCAGTTTAATGTTAAGGGTCTTGCGCAACGGTCCAACAAGGACAACCTAATGGTCTTGAGATTTGAACCTGGGACCTTAGTCCAAACCGTAGTTCAATGCCCTAACCACTGAGCTCCCCCTGACCCACTTTATCAGCTTAAGTCATGTGTAAAATTTACTATCCCCTCTATGTGTTCTTGTGTAATAACACAATAAATCATCTGATCATAGCGGCTCACGGTATAAGGCAAATACAAAATTAGACAATCATCATAATTTTTTTTTTTCACTGAGCCATTATTTAATAGACAAAAATGAAGTAAAAAACAAACAAACAAAAAACTTGTGCGCAATACCAAGTACCACCCCGCCATGATCCAATGGCTTGTACATCACTTTTTAACAGCAGTAACTTGAAGTAATCCTTTCCTGAATGACCATCAGTCTCACAATTCATTTCGGTCCAATGTTCTTTACCACACTGTTCCAGTTCATCAAGGTTTTTGGACACAGCTCTCTAAAGGTCCTGCCACAGCATTTTTTTAATCAAAGTTTTTTATTTTTATTTTCAAACTTAAAAGAAAAAACACAACAAAACAACAAAAGAGAACACAAAACCAAACTTCCCCATCCCCCCCAACACCAGACAAACACAAGGATGCCATAACAATCAGATGTCCATAAAATTTAAAATAAAATAATAATAAGTAATCTTCACACACACTTCCTTTACGGTACAATATCTGTGTTCATGCCCTCAGCAAAAGTTAAGAAAGGCTGCCAAATACTATAAAATGTGCCAGTAAACCCTCTAATTGTATACCTCATTTTCTCCAGTTAAAGACAGTACATCACTTCCCTTATCCAGTGGCTAAATGTTGGTGGATCAGGATCTTTCCATTTAGTTAAGATTAATCTCCTAGCCAAAAGGAAACAGAAGGCCAATATTTTAATTTTCCTTTGGTTAAAACTGGTATTTTCTGGAGGCACATCAAACAATGCAATAAATGGAATTGGCTCAAATATTCCAGAAAAAGTCTCAAAAATATTGGTCCAGAACATGTAGAGTCCTGGACAAGTCCAGAACATATGCAGCAGAGTTGCAGGAGCCTTCCTGCATCTGTCACATGTGGTGTCTATATCAATCTTAAATTATATTACAGCATGTCTAAGGCAAATTGATGATAAGAAAATTCCCTGTATTATTTTGTGCCAGATTTCTTCTGAAATTGGTTCATTTAAATCTGTCTCCCATTTATTTTTGAGTAAGTTGAATCATACATATTGAGTGAGTATATTTCCTAATTCCTGCGCATAGTTTGTTTTTGTTTAAAGATGACGGACTGATTCCATCACCAACAGGCATTAGTTAACTTTTTTGGAAATTAACTTTAGAGCCAGATATTTTGCCAAACTCTGTAAGTAGAGTCACTAACTTAGGTAAGTTTAGGTAAGTCGTCTGCAAAGCGAAACCTTATGTTCCAATCCTGCCCGTTGAATACCCTGGATATCGGCTCTTTGTCTTAAAGTTAAAGCAAGTGGTTCCATTGCGACTGCAAATAGAAGTGGAGACAGAAAGCATCCCTGCCTCGTGCCGTGTTGAAGCTCAAAGTAAGCAGATACTGTATGCTGTTATTAGTACGCACAGCGGCTAAAGGAGACGTGTATAAAGGTTTTATCCATGATATAAGCTTACGACCAAATCCAAACCTCTCCAGAGTATTAAAAAGATAACCCCATTCCACACGGTCAAATGCCTTTTCTGCATCCAATGAGAGAACTACCTCCAGTGTGCCAGGTGGAGAGGGGCCATAAAGAATATTCAAAAGTCGTCTGATGTTAAAAAAAACAAAAACAAAAACGATTGCGTTATGTTTTTGCGCAAGCCGGCAGTAAACACCAACGAAGAAAAGTGCTTACGTCACCACAAAGCGGAAGGAGACGCAAACAGTTAGCTGTGTATTGACTTGAGGGAGCGTTCTGTTGCGGGCTGCAACATGGAAGGGAGCGATAAAAATATCAGCGAGCCAAGAGTAGAAGAAATTAGCAAGAGAAAACAACAGAAATTGTCAGTAAATGCTTATATTATACCTGAGCTGTAGATTTTTCTGAAAGTTTAGTTGCACATGTTAATGTATTTGTATAATTATTTATTTCAATGTGTACCTTAGTTTTTTGATCCTTAAAGTCATTTGATAAACATTTTTTTTTTTTTTTTTTTGAATCAGAGAAAAGGCTTTGAAATAATGTATGGCACTGAAATGCACTTTCATCTCTTTAATACCCCTAATCTCACCTACATGGTTAAGCGCGGTGGCCGGAAGTACCATACATCATGATTCACAGCGAGTTTTGGTGCTGCGTTAACGTTTGAATCTTTTCGCACGTAAAAATTAAACATGATTAGGGCACCTTAAAACTACGTTCAAACGTAAAAGTTTTTGGGCGGTCCTCGCGGAAGCTTGCGGACCTTGCAGACTGTCGCCGGGGAAACGCATCGGCTCACGGTGCCTAACGCCGCATCTCACCATATGTCAAAACGCATAGGTAAAATAGGGGTATAAGCTATATCTTGTATTGTGAATAGTGACAATGCTTATTTTTGATAAAATGCTATATGCATTTAAAAAGTTGATTTTTTTTAAAAGATTATTTAATCTTTGCTTCTCTTATATATTTTACATTGCTGTTTAATTAAGCAAAAGTAAATTTTATCCAATTACTCCAATTTTTGCTAGAATACTTGATTACTAAAGTATTTGATAGCTACAGCCCTACTTTAAAGTTTCTCAGTCATTCTGATGCTGATCATTGTCAATGATCCTGCTGACAATAATCCAATTTTGACCAAACTTTAGCTGTTGGACAGATGGCCTTACATTTGCCTTTAGAATACTCTGGTATACAGAGGAGTTCATGGTCTCATCCTGTGACTGCAAGGTGCTCAGGTGCTGTGGCTGCAAAACCAAGCCAAGCTTATCACTCTTGCATGTTGTGCTGGTTACATGGCACTGGACATTATGCCTCTACTTTGGTCTTATCGGACCATAGAAACATTTTAGGGTTTCTCCTGGCAACCCTTACCTAAAAAAAACCCATACTTAATCAGTTTTAATATGCTCAGTAAGTCCTGTAGAGTCTGAGATTTATTTGTACTGCTCTGAGAATTGCACGGTCTGACCTTAATGTGAATAGGCTGGGACGTCCATTTCTGGGAAGATGTTGTAGAACATCTTTCATTGTAGAACTAGTTTTCAGATTGATGTGCAAAAATTGCTTTTATAAGATCACTGATTATGTCTTCCCCTCTTGACATTGTATTAACACACACCTGAATGCTCTGAACCAGCAAACCGCCAAAACTTCTGCTTTTATAAAAAGGTCTGTATGCTTGGCTGCAACTTAAATTCTGGCTGCAACCACTCATACATCCTGTGAAAGCAGTAAGGGGGTAGTTGGTATTGCACATGCTTTTTTGTTCTTTTCTTTACAGATTTTAAACCCACAATAAAAATAGGGGGTACGGATTTTACACAGGACTATGGGTGAGTGGTTAAAAAAAAAAAAAGGATATTTTTGCTTATAGATTATAATTCCTTAGTAATCTGAATAAGAGTTTGTATTAATTAAGCTCCTCATGCTCTCATTAAGTTGGACTCAAAACTCACATTGTTACATTTCTCTCTAGTCTATCTTTGGTAGACATGTACCTGAAAAGAGTTTACCAAGCGCTGTGGGTAGGGTATTTGTTCTTAATCAAGTCATTCATGTCATTTATTGTTTTTCTCTTATGGATGTTTTACTCATCTCTTATTGGTGTGTCTGAAAATCACCAAACATATGCTGCACTCATTTGCTTCAGGACTGGAATTAATAAAGGAGGGTGCGAAGGCATCATCACATCAACACTGAAGAAACATCTTTACCAAAAACAAGGTTTAAAAGAAATTTTCACTCATACATAGCTTTTAGTGATATTTGTATTTGCATCATATTTAACCTATAGCCCTAGTAATGGAGACACAAAATGGCTACACCGATATTCTATGTTTAGAATCTGGATTGAGTGTTGCATCTGAAACCTGACTAAAAACAAAAGGTTATGAGTAAAAATTTCATAGCAACTACATTTTTTTTGGTTTTAAAGTCACACATCACTTGTTCCTGTATTTTAACAAAGTACAAACAGACAAGTACCGTAACTACTTATGAATGCTGCTTCTTCTCAGAGTCTGTTCAAGAACCTCGCACAATCTTTTATTACTTGGTGTACATTTAGAACGAGGTGGTATCAAAAACGTTTCGAGATGTATATTCGCTGTACGTCCTCCCTCAGATGCCTTAAAACCCGGCAGGAGAATTCGTTATTAATGGTCTTGCCGCTGGGGACGATTTCTCGAGGCAGGCCTGCCTCTCCTTTTTCCATTTTGGTGACGAACTTGGCAGCAATGCAGCGCATGTTCAAATCCCACGTGAGGATGGCCTGGTCTGTTCCGTATGACGCACACCCACAATGGCAGCAATGTTGTGGACTGTTCTCTGACAATCATCATGCACATTTTGCCGAATGATTTTGACATTGAGCTTGTTGAAGGTCTTCCTGATCTCTCGTTGTCTTCCAGTGATGTTCTTCCGCTTAGAAGCCTCAGTGCAGCATCACTGTAAACTTGCTAAATCAAGTCAAACTTCTCTGTGGCAGATATGCCCAGTTTCACACAGGATTTCACATCTGCTCTTTTTCAAGTCTCTGGTCTGACTTGAAATAGGAGATGTGGTAATGCATGCAGTCAGAATTGCACCAGTTACAAGACAATGTCTTTTGGCACACTGACTTATAAAGTTCGGTGCTCTGCATGACTGTGCGTGCAGTCTTATGTTACCGCCTGTTGGCGCGCTACAAAGCAAGTCTTGAAACTTGCTAACCCCTCGTATCTTTCACCTGGAAATGTGCTTATAGTGCACCTTCACTCTCAATACCTTAAATCATTTTAACAAGATTCAGGATTATAGCTAAAACAAATACTAAAGTGATAAAAGACACACTCTTGATCAATGACAATCAGAGACAGAGACAGCTTAGTACCTTTGTCCACGTGTAGCATAAATTTATGGCTAATGAGTCTCCAAATCTAGAAGCAAATTTCAACAAACCCTTAACCCTGGCTTTAGGATGAGGTCTAAAACGTGTGGACAATGTAAACAATGACATGGACAGAAAAAAGGACAGAAAACGATTCTGTACGCAAAGCACCTCGGCATCCTGGATTTGAAGGGAGTATGTGGAGTGGAGCGGTACCTCGGAGGAGGACAGGAAAGGATGTCCCTCTCCACTGATGGGTAAAAAGTTGTCGCTTCCTCCGGGAAACTGGAAAAAGATATAAAGGTTAAATTATTCAAAATGAGAAATACACAAAAAAAAAAAACAAGCAAACAAACAAACCACCATGAAGGAGACATAATGCTAATCTTCATTCTTTGCGAAGACCTTTTTCTCTTTCATCTGCAACATTTAATTTTTACTTTGTTTATCGTTTTTCCTACAATACCCACAATGCTGTTTGACTAAGAATTTAGCTATTGCTTCAATGTTGCCTACAAATAAAATCTAATCTACTCCGAGAAATTGCCCATTAAGACACTCATCACCTCAAATATCGCATAACAAGTCCAGATGGGCTCTTTACTATTTCTAGTTTGAATTTCTCATTTATACCACATCAAATGTTCCTGAAAAATGGTGAGTGAAACTTAAGTTCCAGTATAACTGTATTAACAACAACACTGCCCTATCTGAAAAGTATAAACATTTCTATGAAGTAACTAGGTGACTATTTACATCTGGATTGAACAAGTCTGTCCAAGTCTTCCGCCTCCAAGAAAATCACTGACAAAACTCGTTGGGAAAAAAAAAAATAGAAAAACAAAACTGATACGAGCAATGAGGCAGTGGCAAGTGCCTTCACGAGAGGGAAAAAAACAAAAACAAAAAACATCTAATTCTAAAAACATTTTATGTAAGTAAAACAGTCGCTGCTTTGTTGCGAAGGACGCAAGAGTCGGGTACATGGGAAAGGATTCAAGCCTGAAAAGAATGTTGATGATCTGCGAGTGTGCATTTTTGTGTTCGTCAGGTTTTTCTCCTCAATTAACCTTTTCAGGTGAACTTCACTCGTGCACAAAAAGACGCACTATTGCTGGCTTTTCAGCGCTCTCTAGACTTTTTTCAGCTCACAGTAACACAAACAGGCGTGTGCTAATTAGCTTTATATTTTTTTCTCAGGTGTGTGTACATTTCCTACATACCTCACTCTCAGGCCTTTCGCCACAGACTTAATCTTAGTTTTCTTAACATTTTAATTTTTAGTTTTATTTTACAGTTATATATTTTAATGATGCTACATTGCTTTTCCTCTGTTTTAGAGTTTGTTTCATCAGGAAAGCTCATTAAGACATTTTTAATGACATACTTTATGATCTTGCTTGTCAGTTACCACAAGCATAAAATAACCTGACAGCAAAATAAGAGCTGTTGAATAATTGGGACATTTGTAATCCGATTAATCGTTCGAATAAATTCACAGATTACTCGATTACAAAAATATTCGTCAGTTGACCTTATTAAACGTATCAGAAATATTTCAGCATAAAAGGTATTAAGTAATCTCAAGCAGTAAGTGCTGGAAATGTTATAACTATTTACTGAATTACTACAATCTAAACTGTGAGATTAGTAAACTCGCTTCGCTTGGCTTTCCATCAAGTTTTGAGCGGCCCCCAGGCACATGTGCACTTGCCGGCGTTTGGTTCATTCAGTCATATGTATGTTAAGGCAAATTTAGTGAAAAATTTCAATTCTTAAGGCGGACATTTATAAAGGATGAAATTTGTATGTTGAGATTCCACTGTGCATATATTCCTTAAAATACAGTATATGTGTAGAACAGCTTTTGCTCTCTACAACTCACTGCCATGCTGGTAACATGCTGTTAGTCATTATTTATTTAGGTGTTTTTCTTAAATAACCATGCATAGAGTTCAGGATTGTGCAGTATAGAGTGACGCTTCATTTTCTTTTGCACAAAATAGGTAATATAATGAACTGAATTTTAGTTCATTTTAAACAACTTTTAAATAGCAAACAACTCAGTGAAAAAAAAATTAGAAACTGGGTCACAAAGGCAAAGACATAGCACAAATACAAACAATTAGGCGTTTCTATGCATATATTAATAATAGTTGTATGCTAATTTTCTGAGTTACATTTTTGCAACATTCCGGTGGTGGTAAAAATTTACCCATCATAAAAGAATTGATAACTTTTGTTCCACCTGACATATCCAAAAACCTAAATACACAGTTTGACACACCAGAAAGACTTTAATACAGGGAGTGCAGAATTATTAGGCAAGTTGTATTTTTGAGGAATAATTTTATTATTGAACAACAACCATGTTCTCAATGAACCCAAAAAAATCATTAATATCAAAGCTGAATATTTTTGGAAGTAGTTTTTAGTTTGTTTTTAGTTTTAGCTATTTTAGGGAGATATCTGTGTGTGCAGGTGACTATTACTGTGCATAATTATTAGGCAACTTAACAAAAAACAAATATATACCCATTTCAATTATTTATTTTTACCAGTGAAACCAATATAACATCTCCACATTCACAAATATACATTTCTGACATTCAAAAACAAAACTAAAACAAATCAGTGACCAATATAGCCACCTTTCTTTGCAAGGACACTCAAAAGCCTGCCATCCATGGATCCTGTCAGTGTTTTGATCTGTTCACCATCAACATTGCGTGCAGCAGCAACCACAGCCTCCCAGACACTGTTCAGAGAGGTGTACTGTTTTCCCTCCTTGTAAATCTCACATTTGATGATGGACCACAAGTTCTTAATGGGGTTCAGATCAGGTAAACAAGGAGGCCATGTTATTAGTTTTTCTTCTTTTATACCCTTTCTTGCCAGCCACCCTGTGGAGTACTTGGACGCGTGTGATGGAGCATTGTCCTGCATGTAAATCATGTTTTTCTTGAAGGATGCAGACTTCTTCCTGTACCACTGCTTGAAGAAGGTGTCTTCCAGAAACTGGCAGTAGAACTGGGAGTTGAGCTTGACTCCATCCTCAACCCGAAAAGGCCCCACAAGCTCATCTTTGATGATACCAGCCCAAACCAGTACTCCACCTCCACCTTGCTGGCGTCTGAGTCGGACTGGAGCTCTCTGCCCTTTACCAATCCAGCCACCGGCCCATCCATCTGGCCCATCAAGACTTACTCTCATTTCATCAGTTCATAAAACCTTTAAAAAAATCAGGCTTGAGATAATTCTTGGCCCAGTCTTGACGTTTCAAGCTTGTGTGTCTTGTTCAGTGGTGGTCGTCTTTCAGCCTTTCTTACCTTGGCCATGTCTCTGAGTATTGCACACCTTGTGCTTTTGGGCACTCCAGTGATGTTGCAGCTCTGAAATATGGCCAAACTGGTGGCAAGTGGCATCTTGGCCGCTGCACGCTTGAGTTTTCTCAGTTCATGGGCAGTTATTTTGCGCCTTGGTTATTCCACACGCTTCTTGCGACCCTGTTGACTATTTTGAATGAAACGCTTGATTGTTCGATGATCACGCTTCAGAAGCTTTTCAATTTTAAAAGTGCTGCATCCCTCTGCAAGATCTCACTATTTTTTACTTTTCTGAGCCTTTCAAGTCCTTGTTTTGACCCATTTTGCCAAAGGAAAGGAAGCTGCCTAATAATTATGCACACCTGATATAGGGTGTTGATGTCATTAGACCACACCCCTTCTCATTACAGAGATGCACATCACCTAATATGCTTAATTGGTAGTAGGCTTTCGAGCCTATACAGCTTGGAGTAAGACAACATGCATAAAGAGGATGATGTGGACAAAATACTCATTTGCCTAATAATTCTGCACTCCCTGTATATGCACATGTATATCCATTATTAATCCTCATTGAACTATGCCGAGTTGCCGTGGCACGCATCTGTGCTGCTTGGGTTTTAAGTTATAATCACAATCATGTCATAAAGATTAATAAAAAAACATTCACTGGTAATTAATACTGATTAAAGTCCAGCTTGGATGAATTCTCAAATCATGAGGAGATGTGGAGTAATCTTCTGGAACATCGACTTGTTTATTTATTGTGGGACCCTCATTGTTTTAAGATAAACCCCCTTTGTTTAAAAGTATGTGCATCCCTCAGACCCATAGTTTCGCTTTAAAAAAAACATCACTGGAAAAGGTGTAAGAACTAGAGATTAACCGTAGTGTGGACATAAAGAGAATTGAAGTGGACCACAAAAGAATCAAATCCTCCTTCAACAAAAGAAAGTGAACACACACACACACACACACACAATGAGTTTGGTTTGTTTAACTCCCTAAGGGATTAAAATAATCACCTTTTGCACTGTATCAAATCCGTTAAAGGCTTGAGCGTCCAGGAACTCGGAGTCTCCTGGCTGTCCGGTACCATCCGTCAGATCCGAGTAAAAATTCAGATCCATTTTAGGACAGGTGTGCGCATGCGCATAAAAGGAAGAAGCGAAATCTGAACCGCAGTGTGACGCCGACCGAGTCGGAGAAACCCTCGCTAGTGTCCAAGTGGGCTGGGACGGATTCAGTGAGCCGAGGGTTTCCTCCAGTGCCAGAAATAACCCGGGTTAAATCCTCTTACACTGGGTCCTCACACACTGCGCTGTCCCGCATGACTCACGCATTCACACTGTGGTGCAAACACACACTCTCCGTGTGTCATGGATTTACGCGACTACAATATCTAAAAACCTTTAACCAAAAATCGACTAAAAGGGCAAACGCGTGCAGGCTAGCAGGTTAGCTCGGTGCTAACGTGGATTCTATTTGAATGACAGCCACATGGAGGAAACCGAAACACACCGGTTACCGCAAGATTCCACCCCATCTCGCACTGCGTCCGGTATCAAATCCACCAGCACGTGCAATCCCGATATTTAAAATTAAACCGACGTTAATTTAATTCGATTTAAATTCCTAAAACCGTTTAACCGTTTTTCCCCCTGCCGTTGCGCTACGTGCGCCACCACACAGGCTTCTCAATCGAGCTCGAGACACGGATTCCGTCTTCACAATAGACAGGGGGTGTACCGAAGTTTCGAATATCTCACGCGTCTTTAATAAATCATTATACATTATCTTTGGTGGAAAATCACGTATTACATCTAGTTATGTCTGATTATAAAGCTAATACAGCGGTAAACACCAAGACACGAC
This sequence comes from Clarias gariepinus, assembly GCF_024256425.1. Classification (NCBI taxonomy): domain Eukaryota; kingdom Metazoa; phylum Chordata; class Actinopteri; order Siluriformes; family Clariidae; genus Clarias; species Clarias gariepinus. The sequence continues at coordinate 17,944,396 of NC_071119.1, forward strand.
AGGAATCGCGTTTTCAACGATACCATACGCCCCCTTTTATCGAGCAGTGGAACAGTCCGGGCCTAACGGAACACAACACCGGTACAGCCTTTAAACTCCTTAAGTGACTCAGGGAGATTCGGGGAATCGACTCCGGTTAAGAGCATTGGCAAACGATTTATTTCAAATTTCAAAACCAAACAAAGATGAGCTTGAAGAATAGTATTTCTATTATATAAACTGTTAATCTCTATTTTAAATATATTTCTGTACAGTATGTAATTTATCCTAAATAACTTTTACACTTTCTACACTCAAGAAATCGACTTCGATTCAGAGTCGACTCTAAATCGATTCATTCTGACTTTAAAACCAAGCAAAGACAAGCTAATAGAAACAATGTATTATAAATAAAATGTATTATGAATATATCCTATTTATTAATTTCTGTACAGTCTGCAATTTATCCTGCATAATGTCTACACTTTGTTCTAATTTGTTTTCATTTTTTAGCCTAATTGTAAAAATATTTTATCTGTACTGACTAAGGAATCTTTCTATTTACATCAGCTGTATAAGTACTTAATGGGATATCTGACTGTATATGTGACAATTTTTTTATTTAATTAGTGCAATATTAAAGTACACACTTCTATGTCTGTATTAATATGAAAGGGTAGCAAATCAAGCATGTACGTGTGTGTTATATCTGATGTTCACCTCAGTTGTTCCCCAAAAACACCACTGCCTTGTTAAAAAAAAAGACGTCCTCTAATGGGAAAACAGGGGTCATTTACTGTACCTTTTTTTTATTTAGCAAAATCTTATTTTACGGTTTAGCAATTATGTTAGATTAATAGAAAGATACACCAATTACTCTGATTATATTCATATACATTTTAAAGTTTAAGTTCAGTCTCTCATACATTACTGCACAATGAAATTCTTTATCCTTGGCATGTCCCAACTTTTTTTGTTAGCAGGACAGGGGACAGAGTGCAGAATTAGCCATTTTAACACCCCTAAAGCAGACAGGATTAAGGGCCTTGCTCAAGGGCCCAACAGCAGCAACTTAGTGGAGATGGGCTTTGAACCAATGACCTTACGATCAATAAATCAAAGCCTAAAAAGACTGATCCACCCCTGCCCAACTACTTTACCAAATAGAATGTAAGCACAGTGAAACTGGGGTAATTTACACTCTCTGTATCATCTGTTTATTTCACTCTTTATTTTAAGAATCAAATTATTTGAGTGCAGAATCTGAGAGTGACTCTCTGTTCTAAAGGAGTGTAGACTGAGAGAGTTGATTCCTTTTAGGAGTTGATTCATTTTAGGATCACTCATAGATGGAATTTTTTTTATTTAGAGTAATATTGCAAATTTTGTCCAGTTAATCAAATATTTAAACATAAATACACACTTTAAAGTTCTGGTTTAGAAAAGACTTGTATTATGGTTGAATCAAAAGCAAAGAAGAGTCATTGTTTCAACCCTGGATCTTGGTTTAAAGTGTCTTTACCCAGATCAAGCATTTAAAACAAACTCATCTATTTTTTTTTTTTTTTTTTACAACACAAACATCCAAACAACCCTCCTGACATTTCCACTACAGAACTGTCTCAAACACACCCCATGTGATCCCTCCTTCATTGAGAATACTTTTAGGCAACAATACACAAAGAGCTGGAAAGCTATCCATACAAATCTAGGAAAAGATCCAGAAAAGTGAGAGTGATGATGGTGAAGTAGTTTTATTTCTAAGTGATTTAGTTTTCAAGTTAACTCAGATGTATTAGCTTGAAGTGCAGAGATCTAAGTAGTCTAACCTTAAAGGGAAGTAAGTTAGTTTTCAGTAAAATAAAGATGAGAGCTAGCTAGCTCTCGTTTGTGACTAGCTGCTAGGAAGCTATCTCAGAACAAGGAAGTAAGTTGATGGGCTTCTTGGTGGCTTCATTTTCTTTTAAAACTCCTTGTTTAATAGAGATGTAGAGGCGCAAAAGTGTGAATTAACACGTCAGGGGAGGACAAGGGACCAGAAAGATGAGCTATTGACATTGAGTAACTCTTGACTTCTCTTCTTACCTCCATACTCGCCCTGAAATCGACACGGTTTCTGCCTTCAAACTCCGAGCAAAGCGCCTCTCACAAGCTTATAAAATACACACACAACATGGCAACCGGCTTCCGGGTTAAAAGCGGATGTGACGTAGCGAACACCGCGCCGTGGTGTTTTTTTTATGCCAACCGGGAACTCGGAATTTTCCAATTCGCAACCTCTCAACTCAATTAATTAAAGCTTTATGTAAGTAACCGTCGGGAGAATGGTTTGTAGAAATGGTTAAAGAAAAATAAAATGCAGCTTTAATGTAATGAGTGATATTATTACTTTAGGTTAAAGGCCATTTAAAAATTTTGTTTGGTGCGACGGCATTATTAGGACCCAAGCACTATGACGTCATATTTTGTGAAAAATGCCCCAGAACTATAACATAAGCCGTATGATGTCATAGTGTGTGATTAGTTCCCAAGCACTATGACATTAACCCTATGACCTCCAAAAAACCCCAGAGCCCTTCACTATGACATAAGCCCAATGACATCACTATGACATCACCAGAATCCAGTTGTTTTTTGGGAGGTCATAACATGCTGAGCAGACGAAAGACCAACAAAAACATAACATGGTCAAAATATCATAAAAATCAGCACACAGAGAGGTATCTGCTGGTGTAGTGGTTAGCACTGTCGCCTTGCACCTCCAGGGTCCGGGTTCGATTCCCGTCTCTGTGTGCATGGAGTTTGCATATTGTCTCCGTGCTTGCGGGGTTTCTCCGGATACTCTGGTTTCCCTTATACAGTCCAAAGACCTGCAGGTTAGGTTTATTGGCAATACGGCCAAATTGCCGTAGTGTGTGTGTATGAGTGTGTGTGCCCTGCGATGGATTGGCACCCTGTCCAGGATGTACCCTGCCTCGTGCCCTAAGCCTCCTGGGATAGGCTCCAGGTCCCCGCAACCCTGAATACAGGATAAAGCGGTATAAAAGATGAGTGAGTGAAAGTGAGTAAGCTCAAACACACATGCAAGTACACTCCTACTAGGGGATTTATGGCGGCATGGTGGCTTAGTGGTAAGCACTGGCCTTGTACCGCTGCGTTTGATTCTCACCTCGGGGTCTGTGTGCATGAAGTTTGCATGTTCTCCCCGTGTTTCCTCCCACAGTTCAAAGACATGGAGATTAGGTTAATTAGCCCTCCCAAATTGCTGGTGTGTTCATGTGTGAATGTTGACCACAGGTTCTAAAATGGTTTCACTGGTCACCATTGGTCTTCACGGTCCCTGGTTGGACTACAGAGGTTTCTAGACGGATGGAGGGAGGGGATTTATACAATAACCACTGATAAGATCTCAAGAAATTGAGGATGCAAAATTGTAAGGGAATTATCAGTTTGATATGTCAAACAGTTCAGCCGGGGCGGTCTTAAACATATGTCAAAAAGTGGCTAATAACATCCTGGAGCACATCATATTGAGTGACATCATAGTGTGCCGCTTTTTTTCAGTATCTGGGGATTTTGAATTCAGATTTTGAATTTTTGACTTTTTTTTCTTAACAAATGTTACCTCATAGTCTGAATGATTTACAAGCTTTCGTCTGTAACAAGTAATTTAATAATAAAGCATTGTTCCATGTTAAAACGGTGTAACAAAATTAAGAGATGACAGTGTTAAGTTTAGTCATGTGTTGGGTTTATGTGTTTCGATATACATTTTGGGTAGATCTATAAACAGTGTAGAATCCTAAAGTAAGGTAATATTGTATAGGTAATAAGGTCAATTTGAGAGCAAGACCATTTTTACCAAGCTAGACAAATTAAAGTTACATTTATTGATATATATATTTTTTAATTCATAGAATAGTATTTGGGTAATTTACATATTAACAAATTCTATATATTTTTTTATGTTAAAGTAGGGAAATGTTTGATTTATTTAAGTTAAGCCTTTATTTATCACATACAAATTACGGCACAGTGAAATTCTTTTCAGGGTCAGCCAAGGTACTGTACCCATGGAGCAAACAGGGTTAAGGACCTTGCTTAAGAGCCCAACCTGGTGGACCTGGGGCTTGAGCTATTGACCTTCTGATTGGTTATTCAGAACCTTAATTCATTGAAAACAGCCAAAAAAATCATTTTACTGAAAAATATTTAATTTAATTAGCTTATATTATTTTCTTTACTCTGACTGGCTTACTGGCATAACTTTTTAAAGAAATATTCTTATATACATTTTAAATCTTATTCCTTCTGATATTATACCATTTTCTAAATATTAGTTAAAAGATAAAAATGTATAAAATACAAATAATATTTAGAAAATAGATTATCAAATTATGAATTCATTATAAATAAATTATAAATAACACAATTGTTAATGAACATTTATCAGCTGGAGTACGAATACGAAGTGGATCTGTAAGGATAATATAATTAAACACACCAACATCAATCAATATCAATTTCCTTCTAAAATCAGTTTATTTTCCACTTATCAACTTCCACTGTTGATTTTGAAATATTAACGTAAAAAAAAACAAAAACAAAAAAACAACAGCAACAACAAAGACATAACATAAAAATTGGTCTTTGCTTTAAAAGTACAAAGAAAGTAAAAGCACAGAGAAAAACAAAACATGAAAACACTGCTATCTCTGCACATTAAAAAAAAAAGATTCTACAGGCATTCTGAGGAGAACATTTTTTTTGTTGTTGCTTAAAACATAAAAAAAAAATGAGCAAGGACCACAAATACAATCATCATTAGAGTGCAGGGATTTCAGTGGAAAGGCCGAAAGCACATCGCGGTTGCTCAAACAAACAAACAAAAATTTGCTGCATGGTCCAGGTGGAGGACTTTCTCTCTTTCTCACTCGTACAGACTAACATGCAAGCACATTAATAAACGACACTAAAATAGCATGCTGAAACATTGATAAAATGTGCAGCAATGCCTGCGTCATATTGCTAGGGAAAAATGTTGCCCTTCATTCTGAATTCTCGGCCCTTCCACGTTCATTGCTCAACAAATAAAAACACATACAGTAGCTGAACACGGCCTTTAACAATCTCTTAGCAATCAATGTTCGATCTGGAACAAAACAGCGGCCCAAACAATACCATCCATATCACACATTCAAGGTCCGTCAACCCCTGAGTCCACCCATGGAACACACTCGCTGTCCCACTGTGTAATACGTGTAATGTGTGTGTCTGTTTTTTTTTTTTCTTATCAGTTGGTTTTGACGCATAGCGCTTCTACGCACACTCATATCCATCGTGTCGTTCACACGGTAATGGCGACAAGTGCTGAGGAGCTGGTGCTGGCGAACACAGGCTGATGTGGACGATGTGTGTGTGTGCGTGTGTGTGTGTGTGGCTTGATGGAGGAGGCAGGGCATGTTTGTGACACAGCCAGTGATGCATCATCCACACGGTGCTCTGCTTTAATTAAATCATCAGCTGAATGAGTGTTATTGGCAAATCAAGAATAAATGGTGATGACCTCACTTCCTCCACCCCGGACCAGCAGGACGCGCTCCAGGCCTTCGGTCAGAACCTCCAGGAATTCCATATCTGCGTTTTTTAGTCAAGGATAATTCATCATCACAGTAAATAATTTATTATGGTAGGTACAAAATCCAGGTACAAAATTCGGAAGGTGACGGTAAATATATTTCTAAAAATATTTTTTTATTTCATAAAACGAAAACCATTCTAAAAAAACACAACTCCCTTTATTTCTCTATATAATTTATATTTCTATCTATATATTTCTCTGCTACACTTATGCACTTATCCCAGTATTTTACTCGTGCTTGGTTACCATCCAGTTAAAAAGTTTTCACAGTACACCAGAGCCATGATCAGACTGCCTGCTTCATGTCTGAAACACTGGCCTCCCAGGAACTTCTTTAATGGCCCAAACATGTGGAAATGTGTGAGGGATGTGGCGATAACTCCCAGCCGAGTTCCTGTAATGTGCCATTTAAGTACTTAGTTATTTAGTAATGTTTTCAAAAATGTAATCATTTATTCAGGCAATTTATGCAATAAATTTATGCAATAAATAAATCATCACTCAATAAATTTATGCAATAAATTTATGGAATCACTGCTGTCTGAGTAATTAGCAGTTAACAGATTATGGGCCAAACTTCACTGAGTGATGATTGTAGAATAATTATAAAGGTCTTGACTAAAACAACATGCATGAGGAATCACCAAGGAGTTTTTATTTTCAGCAATGGAAAAGTATTCTTACTAGTTAATTTTATCAGTAAGTAACACTGTAATGTAATTGATTACTTTTGAATGACAGTAATTTTGTAATTTAATTAGTTACTTTAAAAAGTAACGTCCCCCAACACTGGCAGAGGATGTGAAATACAGGGTGGGTAAAAAGTAACTAAGGTATTAAAAATTGTATATGTAGTTTATTACATAGTTGGCGTCAACCAGTTTCCTCAAACAGCCGGGGATGGAATGCACTACTGAAAGAGGTTGTTTGGGATATTGATGAGAACTTCCTGAATCCGTGCCTACAAGTCCTCCAGTGTGCAAGGCTTTGTTCTGTACATCTCCTTTCTATTCTGGACAATCAAAAGTCTCGTGTTTTGCCTTGAACGTGACCTGCAATATGAAACGTTGAATACACCGAAAACAGCATGTGCAGGTGTGAGTGTGAAAGGATACAGTTTTCATCCCCTTCCGAGTTCCTGGGAGGTCCTGGCATGTTGAGGAGGACAAGCCGGGCATCATGGGATTTATTTACGATGACCTCATTGAGTTTGACTGCCGTGTGCATGCGCCGCACGTTGGAATGATCCCTGCGGGAGCGATATTACTCATTGACATAAAATCAGACACATGCAACAGGTCATTACTGTCGTTATTATTATTATAATTATTATTATTATTATCACTTCTTTATTAAGTAGATTCTCCAATGAGTTTTTTTTGTAACGAGTATTAAGTACAAGAGCAGAGGTGATCAAGCTTTAACTGTGGCTGCCCTCAAGGTTGTGGAATAACTTATAGCAACCTTTTATTATAAGATCAGCCTCATATCAATCTTAGTTAAAAACTAATATCTTCTCTTTGGCTTTTAATAACTAGAGAATGTTGAGTATCAGTAGCTTGTGAATGGTGGCTTATTGTTGTTTTGTTTTGCTTTAATGTTTTTACTTGATACTTTCTTATTATGAAGCATTTTGTTACCGGTTCCTTATAAAAGATAAAAGGCAGCGAAAAAGTATTTACCCCCTTGCTTATTTATTTGTTTGCATATTTTTCATAATAAATGTTTGAGATCTTTAAACAATTAGTAATATTACACACATATTTGTAAATACAAAATGTAGTTTTTAAATGCTTTAATTTATTAAGGGAAAAGAGCTGTCCAAATCTACCTGGCCCTATGTGAAAAAGTAATTGCTCCCTAAACCTAATAACTGGTTGCGCCACCCGTGGGAGCCATGCGAACAACTGCAACCAGGTGAGTCTCGTGTGTGAACCGTATACGGCCCTAAAAGAAAGCATTAGCAGAAGAAGACACATCGTTTGTTGATAATAAAAACGGATGCGGCTTGTGATAGCATGTGTGTAGCGAGTTTTAAGTTAATGTGCGATCGAAGCTTAAATAACAAAGTGATAAGAAAAGGAATATTAGGAAGAAGGAGAGCACAAATTATGATCATGGCCTTTTTTTGGAGCAGTGAATTTAGGACCACATATGGAAGTGGCCTGGGTCTGATTTAAAACAACCGGATTTGTGCTGTTCAGACTGTCATAAGAAAATCAGATATGAGTCACATCTGGTCAAAAAGATGGGCCAATTCAGCCTGCAGTGTGAACTAAGCCTGAGATCATCTCAATCGGATTTAAGTCCGAACTCCAAAACCTTCATTTTTTCCCTCAATAATTCCAGCCAATCAGACGTGGACTTGATGGTGTGATAATTTTCTTGCTGCATAACCATAACAAGTGCGCTTGAACCACGAACTGAGGCTGAACATTCTCGTTTAGGATTTCCATCATATTACCATTGATATAACCTTTTACACATAGGTTAGGCCAGGTAGGTTTGGACAACCTTTTTTCCCTTAACAAATAAAATAAACGCAGAGTGACTGGGGAGGAGCTTCTTCCCGCAGTCTCTCAACCACAACACCACACAGGAGTAACACCATTTTTTAAACATCCACAATTATTACAATGTCTCTTTGCACTCAGTCTGGACATTCTTGGACACATTCATGCACACTTACAAATTTATATTTCATTTCTTGGATCGTTGCATACAAGTCACTTTAATAAGACATTTTCATGCATATTTGCACACCCCCCCCCCGTCATTTTTCTTTATTTACACAAAAATTCCTATATTTTTCTATATTGCGCAGAATATTTTTTATTTGTACAGAATATTTTTATTTTATTCTAGCTTAATTTATTTCCTACTGTATTTCTTTTTTATTCATATTTATTTCTTATCTATAAGATTTTATTTTGAAGGTCACGGGCGGTCGTATAAGCATTTCACTGCATAGCGTACTGTGTATGACTGTGTATGTGACAAATAAAATTAGAATTTGAAATCATTATTTAAAAACTGCATCTTTATGCAGTTAAAAACTTTGTCTAATGATCTTAATCATTTTAAGTGTGAAAAATATTAAAATTCACAGTACTGTAAATACATTTTTGATTCGATTTGAAATATATGATTTCGAATAATGGACGATGTATGACTGATATATATTTAGTACCAGGGAATAATGCTTGGTTAGATCTAAGAGTATGTAGGACAAATAGATGTGTGTATTTTCCAAGTGTGTGAATGATCAGATTGATTGTCAAAACGTGTGTGTGAAACTCACGGCCGAATACTGAGCATGTCTCTGAATCCCTCGGGTGTGCTGCAGCCGGAGGGAATATGTGCTTGTGCACGCAGTTCCAGGGCTTTGTCTTTAGTCCAGGTCATGTGGACGCGCCGGAATTCAGAGGCTCCGCCCCCTCTGTCTGTCCCACCAGGTCCATCGGTCTCGTCGTCGTCATCGGAGCCAATGCTGGTCAAACGCAGCATAGAGTTTCTGTCCTTAACCAGCTGTGCCTACACACACACACACACACAGAGCGAGAGAAAATCTAATCAAATTTAAATTTCAGCAATCCTTTCTTGAGACATCTCTCACTTTGCCTCCCTGTCCATGTATGAGGCTCTAATCAATATTCTTCTCCCCACAACGTAATAAGTTCAGTATAATACAAGACACACACAGACGTGCACGTATGCACAGAGCGTACCTCTCTGTCTCGGTCCGATTTGGAGAGACGCATCTGGCGGAGCATTTGAGATCGCTGTTCCATCATCAGAGTTCTCTCATACGTGTACGCACTGATGTCACTGTCATGCTGAAAGAGAGAGAGAGAGAGAGAAAGAGAAAGAGAAAGAAAGAGAAAGATTTTGCTAGATCACGTCTTTTTCTTTGTCTTTCCGCTGTTCCCTTTCAGGGGTCGCCACAGCGAATTATCTGCCTCCATCTAACCCTATCCTCTGCATCCTCTTCTCTCACCCCAACTAACTTCATGTCCTCTCTCACTGCATCTATAAATCTCCTCCTTGGTCTTCCTCTAGACCTCCTGCCTGGCAGTTCCAACCTCAGCATCCTTCTACCGATATATTCACTGTCATCTCTCCTCTGAACATCTCTAAAACACCCAACATGGGTTGTCCCTCTGATGGACTCATTCTTGATCCCGTCCATCAAAGTGATCGATAAATAAAAATCTTCAAATAAATATCTAATATAAATAGATACACTGAAATACACCGAAATACAATTTTTTATAACAAGTACAAACAGCAAGGAAATTGAAAATGCTATGAAACAATACAATGTGCAAAAGCAAGAAAAAATCTAAACCTATAAACTATTTACTCTAAATAAAGAGTAAAAGTTGTATAAGAGTTGTTTTGTAAAAACAAACATTACATGTATTAGAAAAATACAGTTTAGCTATAAACGTTATTACAGTATCCTTTTTACTATTATGTTGTATATACTACAGTATATAGCAGGCATCACTGTGGTCCAGATCCGGACTGAGTGACGGTTTTATCCGGACCCTGATGCTTTTCTGATAAATGAGAATTATTAACATGCCAGTAATCTAACACTTTTTTCTGCGACTACGGTGTATTAGAGAGTGTGCGGAAATGAAAGCGTGACACAGCATGGCTTACACCAAGAAAAGGATCCGTAGACTATCAAAGATGAATAGGCTGATCGATATACTGTACATTGGAACCTGGGATTGTGATTAACGCGGTTTGTGAGTGTTTCACAAAGCAAGCAAAAATTTGTAATACATTTTGATTCGGAAAACAAACAAGTCTTGGTTTACGAGTACTGAGTATTATGTATCCCGCATGCCCTTCTTGTTTTTACGCTGAGCATCACGTGATCACAACTGATCCAACGTTTTACTCTCTTGCGCTGCGGAATTGTGGGTAATCGTCTCCCCTGCTGGGTCTTAGTGCGCGTCTCCTCACTGGTATAACCAACATCTGTGCTCGCACCTCCCTCTCTCCCCCCCAACACACACAGACCCACACACACACACACACTCTCTGCTCTACAGAGAAATACTGCTCTGTCGCGATTCTTTTCAAAAAAGAGTAAAAAGGTAAAGTGTTCAAAAACAGTTCAAAAAGGTAAAGTGCAGGTTAATTTGTTTTATTTTTACTTTACATTTTGTGTTAATTATTTGTATGTATTTATTTTTTGGGGACTGTGGAACAAATAATTTTATTTATTTATTTATTTATTTTTTAAATAAGTTTCCATTATTTCTTATGAGAAAATTAAATTTGATTTACGAGTTTTTTGGAATACGAGCCCACTTGTTGTTTGTATTCCATCCGAATACAAGGAAAGTTTAAACTATCCACATGCTTAACATAGCTACTGAAAATCGTTTATTATACACCCAGACACAAAATCATCGAGACACACCCCTCTAATTTCAGCAAACATTTTCGTTTATCTACTTAAAGGACAATACTATAGAAATTAAACTTGCATATATTTTAGAGTAAAAAAAGGTGGCGACGAAAGTGAGTACACCCTAAGTGATAACAGCTGTACATCTTAAACCGTGCAAAGTCACGTCGTCCTATTCATCATGTTCATCTGGTTAAGTACGTCTCCAGACCTGAACACTATTAAGCACCTGTGGGACGTCCTCAAGCGGAAGGTGGCGAAGCGCTGTGTGTCTGACATCCAGCAGCTCCGAGACGTCATTATAGAGAAGAAGAAGAGGATCCCAGCAACAGCATGTGCAGCTCTGGTGATTCCATGCCCAGAAGTTTTAAAATTTTGTAAAATACTGACACTTTTCGACATGTTCGCTTAAGGTGTACTTATTTCCGTTTATGGTCTTGCATGTTGAGTATTTTCATCATCACTTGAGAACATATAATAAAGTGGTTGCTGAAATGTGAGGGCGTACTTACACTTTTGTCAGGGGAATACTTAATTTTGTAATAGAAATCTGAATCCTTAAACAAACATGAAATTCTGTCTTCAGTTTGAAGAATATTCTAGACCAGACCTTCTTAATTTTTAATTCCTGTATTCCTGATATTACATAGAGTTTATACTGATATAAAAGAATAAATTGTCCTAAATAGCAGATGACGTCTCGTACCATCTCTACGACCTCGACTTCAGCCTCTATGCGCAGGTGGTAAAGAAAGGTGGCTAGGTCCTTCTTCATCTGAATAGAGTTATCCTCCATCTGAGCTACGGTGAAGATGCGCATCCCGCATTTACGCCAAACCTAACACACACACACACACACACTCAAACTATTAACACATTTATAAAAAAAAAAACATAATTTACAAATAATCTAATACTGTTCACTAAACTACGCTATACCTTGTGTTGGCGCAGCAGGAAGGGCAGGAGCATGAGCATGCCTCCGTCATGTACGATCCACCACACGTCGATGTAACCGTCTGTACACGGCTCGCTGTTCGTGGGAAACAGGGAGATGTTCTTGGGCACCAGTAGGGCGAGGTGGGCCGCCGTCGTCAAGCGCACCGTGTCTGCAAAATCAGAAAATGATATAACCACAACTTCAGATAGGGGGCAGTGTAGAATATTAATCAATGATGGCTGGTGTATTTAACCAGCAGCCTGATATACTGTAAATTTTAAGTAGCGTGTGGTTAATGAGTTATTATATATAATACATAGAACAGCTAACTAAAGTAGTATATTTCTTTTTTGTGTGTGTATATTTTTATTGATTTTTAACAACAACAAAAAAGCAGAGACAAATCGGTATACAATAGACACTAATGATGGGAAGTTTAAATCATTTTAGTGACTCGGTTCTTTTAATCTCATCATAAAAATGAGCGAATCTTTTTTAGAGTCATTTAGTTCATTTCGTTCTTTTGATCAGAAATAAAATAAAATGTTTCATTTTCAATAAACAGACCCCCAACACGTCTACATACACAACTTTTGGCTATAGTTCTAGTAATGAAAATATTACAATGCAGCTAAGGACATATTATAATAAACAGAATGAGCAGCTCATCTCTCATATCTTCTGATGATCTTTTGAAGAAAAGAACGAACGATTCGGACTAGAAGACTCAAAGGTACCTACTCATTTCTGTTTCCTGTACATAACATACAGAGGTTTTGCAATGCTTTGCGCGGCCAGGAAAAAAAATAGGGGATCTACAAGATACATAAGATAATGACCTTAAGATAAGTATACATTTTTTTTGGCCAGATAAGTAATGAAATCAGAAGAAAGATCTAGTTATGTTTTACAATTTCACAGGTACACAGTTGGAGAAAAAGTGAGTTTTCTATCCAGTATTTTCTGAACACATCAATTTTCTTACAATCCCAAAATAAATGCAACAATGTCCTTTTTTCTAAATTACATTTAAAACACAGCTGAGATAACGTTCGGGCCCATGGACAGAAATTGAAGTTGATTAATGAAAAACCTCCTCACATATATAGAGCCGTGAATGACTGGAGTAGTATATTTCTTGTCTGCATAACTTATAAGTAATAACTTGTTAAAAAGCAATCAACAACAACAACAAAATAAGTATGCCTGTCACAAAAGTACAATCATTGAAAACAATTCTAGTTTTTTAAAATCTTAAACGGTTAAACAGAAAGATACCGCTTTAACACGATCTGCTTAAAACATGCTTGCATGTTATAATCTAGATTTTTAATTACTTAGGTCTTAATCTAGAAACAAAAGTAATGCCTGACAGACGATTTCTCTCTTCACTCACTGATGAAGGTCTTCCAGCTTTGCGGGTCTTCGCTCTGTCTCCATGCGTGTGGCCAGCCCATCACCACGGTGTTCGGCTGCATACCGCCCAGGCCGCTTGATTGGATCATGTGACTTATGCCTTCGCGAGGCTTTTGGGCCACGATGCACTGCACGAAGCCCTTCACCCGCTCTTTCTCCATCAGGTGCTTCAGTGTCTGAGATTGAGAAAGACAGAGAGAGAGAGAGAGAGAGAGAGAGAGAGAGAGAGAGCAGAGAAAAGGAATACACGGTTATAACCTGGTCTTTTCTGTATGAAAAATGAAACACATATTGTTAAAATATTGAGTTTCAAGGCGTCGGTTTCAAGGATTAGGACGAGTTGCAGCATTATGATTAATAATAAAAAAAAATTACGAGTTACCTATTTATCTCGATTACATGTTTCAGGATAATCCTGTCAGCGCTATTAAATAATATAAAGAATATGTTGTGCTGCAGTGTACCGGGCACGATTTACAGCACGATGGTACCAGTGCCTGAAATGATACCTAAAAAAATATATAATTACAATAAAAAAAAGCTACAAAAAAGGGTGAATAAAATTACATAGCCTCCAATTCCTCCCCGTCACTAGGGGGCTCCCACATTAAGGCTACTACTACCACTCAGTCGGAAAGACCGAAGTCTATCACGTGTTTCCTCCGAAACCTCGTGACGCGAGCCGACTGCATCTTTCCAAACTGCTCACTTGCACACTGTTGGGGGCGGCGTAACACACTCGGAGGACAGCGCTATCTGCTTCTTCCGCTTGCGTAAGCTCACAAACGCCCCTGATTGGCTGTAGAGCCGTGATTAATGTGGGAGTACCTTTCATCCCTCCCCTCTGAGAGAGCTCGGCCAATCAGCCAATCTAGGCCCACGGCTGTCAGAGGTTAAAACATCACCCGGGAATCGAACCAGCGATCTCCGGATGATGGGATGAGCACTTTACCACTGCACCACTCGGAGGCCTTTTTTTTTTTTTTTTTTTTTTTTTTTTAAATACATAAATAAATTAAATAAACAATATGTTTAAGGTATAAATAAATATAATGAGATACAAAACACAACTAAATTATACACTACCTAACCCAACTACAGTGATTTAACACAAATTACCTGAAAGTAGTTGGTATTCTCAGTACGCGTCAAAATTTTAGCACACCTCTGGAAAGATTAGTTGCATTTACATAATTAGAGCTTTCTGATTTTCGTTCACGGGCATTTTCTCAGACCGCAAATAATTTTTCACGTGCGGTGGCACCAAAATCTGCGCTCTGATTTGGTTCTAGTACACACTGGTTATATACAGGTACTGATAACATGTAGGCATAGGGTGTCGGTATCCAACCCTACTGTATATAAAACGTGAGTTTATTGAAGAATATTTTCAGAATAAAACAACTTTACTGTCTGCCTTACTTTTTCACATTTTTCCTGCACTTTGAATTTACTCGGGTTATCTTTGTGTAATATTAAAATTTGAACCATTATTAAAAAACATTAGGAAGGGGGCAAATACTTTTTCACAGCATAACAGGCCTGATTTAACGAATAGAGTAAAACTGAACGCTGATGGATGTATTAATGTGTCCATGAAGAAACCGCTAGAATTTAATACTAACATAATCAATGGACCTGACGGACACACAGATTTATAGCTGGGCGAATAAGTGGCGGAAAAAGAAATCCAGAGTACCTGTTCGGCGGCGAGCGACTCCCCGTAGGCGTACAGGAAGTTTCCGGTGATGACAGTGCCCACGATGGTTAAACCTTTTCCGGCCTTTAGCTGAGAGGCGAACGTGAGCAGGCGTGGAGATTTAACGTGCGCGTCTTCATCTAGCTTCAGCAGAACCAGAAGTTGAGGTCTGAACACACACAAAACCACAGGTGGACAATAAAAAAAGATGATTTGTTTAAAAAAAAAAAAAGTGTGTGGGGATATCTATATATCTATCTATCTATATCTATATATATAATTAAATAAAAGTATGCACCTCCAGTTCTTGGTGTGTGGTGGCCCTTCCTCAAGTCTGAGTAAGGCAAAGCGAGCTGCACTCAGTGAGAGACCTCTAATCCCATCTCCCCACTCTTTCTCCGCCCTGGAACACACACACACACACACATCAGTAAATCAGAAAATCAAAAGGGCAAGAATGTAGAATCTAAAATATCAGAACCTATCACACACATATATGGCCTCCTATCAGGACCAGGCTTTAATCTTAAACCAATAGGCGCTAGATCGTTCTCTAGCGCAGTGGTCTCCAACCATTCTTTTGCACCACAGACCAGTTTTATGTAAGACCTGACGTGTTTTTCACGGACCAGCCATCACACGCTTGTAACAAAGCATATTAAAGGGCAATATTATGTTCACATCTAGGAGTGATGGGGGTGCAGTGAAACCTGAAGTGTATTCCTTATGTCCTTAAGTCTGCTCTGTAATAACATTTTTATTATGGACGCAAGTGTTTTGTTAAAAATAACAAAACAACAAAAAAAAAAAGATGCTTTTGTGGAGATGTGAGGATATTCTGCCTTAATTTTAATCCAGAAAGTTGTTTCAACCGCCCTAATTTATTACACAGAGCTTGGAATACGTGAATCACGTGCAGAAAGTGAATGGGAAACGATCTGATTATTATTTTTTAAATCACTCTGCAAAATGAAATATATATATTCCTTTTGTGAAAGCCCGGTACCGGTCCAAGGCCTGGTGACTGGGGGTAACCAGGTGGCGGCAAGGCTCGTCTTTTTAAATATGCATATCAACTTTAATGTCTTTAATAACTGTGTTTATTAATTTTATTACTTATATTAATTACTTGACTTCTACATACCCAACACTTATATTATGATTTACAGTATGATATCATTGTTTATGTATAATGTATAATAATTATTTATTATTATTTACTATAATGTATATATACACAACATTATCTATTTAATCTTTTTGATCTTAAATGTCTACTGTTTTATTTTTGATTGATTTTATTCTCAATTCTTTATAAGAAAGTGACTTTTTCAGTTTCTTACTTTTAATGTGTTTGAAATGCACTTAGAAATAAAATATATTATTATCATTATTATAGAAATATGAAAAAAGAGGTGGAAAGTGTGACAAGGGTTACACTAACCCAAGGGTTACGCTAACCCTAACCCAAACTATCAAAGTGTAAACATTAAAAATAAAAATATTAAAACACAACAATATGCATAAATAGAAGTACCATTTTGACATTACTAGGACGGATGTATTTTTATAAAAATTCTCCATCTAAGCCAATAGTAAATTGTATTTCTGTGGGCAACTTAAATCAATTATCTTTTTTTCCCCCCTCTGTTTGATTTTTTTTTTCTAGCTCGTGCTAAATGCATGAAGCCATGCAAGGATTCTGGTTCTCATGGAAACGTACCCGTGATACTCGATATACTTATAAATCATCCCGGCGATCACCATGGCGACAAGTGCGTAGTACCAGGATGAAATAAACATTAGTGCCAGGCAAATGATCATCCCTAAAAATGAGAGTGTCCTGAGAGAGAGAGAGAGAGAGAGAGAGAGAGAGAGATTTTTTAAAAGATCATAAAAGCTTAGACAGCAAATATTAAACAGGCACCATGTGGAGAGAGAATGTGTGTGTTTAGATACAGGTGTGTGTGTGTGTGTGTACCAGTGATAATAGGAGAAACGAGGTCTCCAGTTAGGGGTCCTCAGCAAAGTCTGAAGAGCACAGGCCAAATTCACAAACAGATAACACATTAGGAAAAACCTGCAAAGAGAAAAAAAAAGGTTGATTATGAGTTCAAATGTTCACCATAATACACTCTGTACATTGCAAATTCTTAGTTTTTTTTTTTGTTTGTTTTTTTGCAAAATCAGCATTACAAAAGGCCAAAATTGTGACGAGTAAGGAATAAAACATGACAGGACACACTGAAAAACAACAACAAGAAAAAAAAATGCAACTATTCTGAGAAAAGAACAAAGTCCTGTGTTTGGACGACTTCCCCTGCATAAAGCATTAGCAGTGACTGAAGTCATCTTCCATAAATGTTAAACAGCTTCTTACAGAAGGCAATGTTTATAATTTGCACCTTGTTAAATAACAACAGGGTTTTATGTAATTAAATGTGATGTAACTGTTACTAAAAAAATTATAAGAAACGTGTCCTAATATAATCCTGAGACTTATATAATCATAGTTAGTGCTACTGCTATATATAAAAACAATCAGCTTCTGATCAGATCTCAGAATTCAGCAGCCGTGTAGTGTAATGATGACTGAACAATGTGTACAGATAGGTTTTGTGTGTGATTATGTATGTGCGAATATGCCTACATACATAGAAAGAATAGGAGCGACCAGGTCCAGTGAAGCGATGAGGATCCCCAGTTCAGCGATGAAGGCGGTCAGCAGCAGGGCCCACGTAGGCTCGCCGTTAGCTTTACCGTGACCAAAAACCTGCAACGGGATAAACAGAATGCCTTAAAAATGAATTATTCCAGTTTACACGTTCAAATGTTAATACACCCCTGGGTGTGCCATTTGTAAATATTAAAGAAAATCTCTATAAATCAGGTGGATCATAATGATCCAAAATTCAAACACTGGACCTACTCTGAGGAAGGGGATGATGTTATCTTTAGCGATGGCCTGAAGCAATCTCGGGGCGCCGGTCAGTGACTGAAGGCCTGCACCGCATGTCGAGAAGAAAGATCCGATCACGATGACCCAGGGGGAGGGCCATGCAAGCGTGCCTACAACCAAGTTCCCTTTCACAGAATCTCCAAACCTGCAGGGAAAAGTAAGAAACACACAAAAAATGGATTAATGGATGGATAGATGGAAATAACTAAAAATAATTACAGTTAAATGAAGAAATTAAACAAGACTCTGGATGGATGGATAAGGAAGAGGAGCAAATGAATAAAAAGCCAATTAAATTAGCTAATTAATTATAAGAACAAGAAGAAATCAAAATTTTGAGATGCATGGATGGATGGATGGAAGAAAGGACATAATAATAAATGAGACAAAAATGTTGTAAGAAAAAAAGAACTAAAATAGGAAAAAAAGAACTAAAATAGGAAAAAAAGAAATAAATAAAAAGGCAGAGTAAAGCAAAATAAGAAAAAAGAGAAGGATGAATAAAAAAATATAAGAAAAACAAATAGAGAAAATATAAAAGAAAGAACCAAAATAAATAAAAAAGAAAGAAAATACAACGTAGAAAAAGAATGAGAGAAAAGAAAAGGGAGAAAAAAACAGAATAATAAAAAATAGAAGGATGAAGGAAGAAAGAAAAAAAGAAATAATATAATAAGAAAAACAAAGAGAAAATAATACGAAAAAAAGAACCAAAAGAAAAAGAAAGAAAATAATATGAAAGAGAGAAACCAAAATCAGAAAAAAAAGAAGGAAGAAAAAAAAGAAAGAAAGGAAAGGGAAAAGGGAGGGTAAAATAAAAAAATAAAAAAAGAAGGATGAAGGAAAAAATATAATAATATATTTAAATATAATAATATTTTTTTCTTTCATATAATATGAAAGAAAAAACCAAAATAAGTAGAAAAAGAAAGAAAGCAAGAAGCAAGATAATATGAAAAAAAAGGAAGAAGAAAAGGAAAAAAATCTAAAGTTGTGAATGGGAAGTCTGAGTTAATGTATGGATCAATGGACGAATAATAAAGGCAAAGAAAGAAAGTGTGCTCACTTGTCTCTGAGAAGAACTCCCTCCACACAGGCCCCAAACAGCACCACGCTGCTCAGATCTGGCGCTCTGACTCAGGAAAACATTTCAATAATGCAAAAACACCTTGGCCTCAAACTATCGCTGTGAGCCAGAGTGCGTGTTAAAGGATACACACTAGAGAGGTGGTGAGGATGGCTAGAATAGTTCCGATGGGAATGGAGCGCTGGGCGTCCTTCAGATCCCCTGAGCGATTTGAGCCTGCCATGATGCCTGTGAATAAGGACATGGATAAGAGAGAAGACGTATAAATTTCAACAAATGTGGTGAACATAATGTAAGAAGGAGGAGGAGAAGAAGAAAGCTGCGCACCTGTCACGGACGGAAAGAAGATTCCCACCAACAGGGTGAAGGACGTGGTGATGTCCACGAAGACGTATGGAAGGTGATGGTTGGAGAACGTGGAGGGTGAGCTGGGGGTGGGGTTTGAACCTCGCTCTAGAAGATCTCCTTTACTCAGGTATGAACTCCAAAGGTTTTCTGTAGAAGAACCAATTATTGCAAAGTTGGTCAAATCCAACATCGTAACTTCAGGGACAAAATATTCACTTGCTGCTTTATACTGTATATCCCACCTATCTCCAGGTGCCACTGTACTAAGATAATCAATCCCAGGTCAGGTGTGAAAATTATTCCTCATGCTCACAAATTTGCATCCTGGAATATACCCATGGCATCAGGAAAGAAAAACTCAATAGATGTGATAACCTGGTAATTCGGTACATTCAGCTCGTCAGCTGACTTTATTTTATTGCCACATAACATTGCTGAGCCTGGACCTGACCAACTGAAGCAACCCCAGATCATAACACTGCCTCCAGATTATACTAAGCATGATGGGTGCATCACTACATGTGCTTCCCTTCTTACCATGATGCATCCATCACTCATCAGACTACATGACCCTTTTCCATAACTTAAATGTCTAAAAATCTTTAAATTGAAGCCTTCTTTGGCCACACAGCTGTTTTAGTCCCAATCCTGTAACTTCTCATCACATTGGGTATGAAAATGCTCTTCCTTTTACTATTAAACATAGCTTTGCTTTTGCCTTCCTTTTTTTTTTTTTTTTTACAATGTAACTTGAAGTGTTTAAGTGATCTCCATCCATGATGTTTTCCTACCACATTTCTCCCACAAAGTTGATGGGTCAGCACTGTCCTTACAAGTTTTGATAATGTGTCGATTGGTTCTTAACCTAGTTCCTTCCTCTTTTTTGTCTTTCAGGCGTTCCTTTTCAGGGGTCGCCACAGCATCTCCATCTAACCCTATCCTCTGCATCTTCTTCTCTCACACCAACTAACTTCGTATCCTCTCACACTACATCCATAAATCTCCTCTTTGGTCTTCCTCTAGACCACCTGCCTGGCAGTTCCAACCTCGGCATCTCCCCTTTGACCCATCTCAATCTAGCCTCTCTGACTTCATCTCCAAAACATCT